>NC_089523.1:33844246-33967975 GCF_963924715.1 Thunnus thynnus | reverse complement strand
AATCTCTTAAAAACCTGTCCTGAGTTCCTCTTGTTTCCTCTCCAGGTGGGTTTGGTCCTCAACAGCTTCACCATGAAGGTTTACTTCTGCTCAGCTCAGCAGCAGGTGTCCAGCATCATGATGGTCTACCTGAAGAACCTGGCAGCCGCCGACTTCCTGCTCTGCCTTTACCTCCCCTTCCGCATCATCCACTACGCCAACAGCTCCATCACCTTCCACGTGGTCTACTGCAACTTTGCTGACTGCACCTTTTACCTCAACATGTACGCCAGCATCCTGTTCATGGGCTACATCGCTGCTAACAGGTAGATCCCCCACCCTAGACTCCAACACACCATGCAGTTTATCAGTACAGTTAATACTTTTTATAAATATTTTATTGCTTTATTGTTTGTTTTTATATTCCTGCACATTATCTTTATACTGACTCTACAGAGCAACAGCAGAGTTATATTTACAATTTTGAACAACAAACTGAGCAGTTCAATAAATTAACAGATCTAAATCCACTGACTGAAGACCAGGGGTTTATACAACATGCAAAATTTAGTCAAGATAACTTTTGCCGACGTCAGAAGTATTTGCATTTGTTTATTTAACCTAAAATTTGAATGCAGCCCTTTCACTCATATTTTTATGTTTATGTCTTTTTTTGTTTTCGTCAAGTCACTAGAATAGTATACACGTTTAAGTGATTTTATCTTCCCATATGCACAGATACAAAATACAAACACATTGGATTCCCTCTAAGCTGAAATGTTCATGAGCTTTCTCCATGTCCTCGTATCATTGCAGGAGTAAAGACCTGGTCCTCTCCTCTAGAACTAATATTAGAATCTTCATTCCTCATGAAATATGTGGTTTGACAATTTGTGTCACTGTTAATCAGTGAAATTATCTGCTGACGCCTGCCTCTCCTCTCTCCAGGTATCTGAAGATCATCCATCCATTAAGAACTCACATCCTCCAGACAGTGCAGGCTGCCCGCATCATTTCCATGGTAACCTGGGTTTTCCTGCTGGCCGTTATGACCTCTTACATCAGCCTGTTGCTCTTCACCCAACAACAGTTGACCATTGTCCCTAACAGCTGTGATGCATTGCAAAGTGCCCAGGTCATTGTGTTCTCCAAAATCATCCACATCTGCTCTGCTGTCACCTTCCTGTTCGTCCTCGTCTTCTTGGTCTTCTTCTACTACAGCGCCTCCCGCACTGTGTTGCTGGCACAGCAGAGGCACCTGTCATCCTCCAGCTGCAAGGAGCTCATGAAGTCACGCAAGAAAATGTTGGTGCTGGTCAGCGTCTTCTGCATTTGTTTCGTACCGTACCACCTGGGTCTTATTCCCTATGCTTTACTGAGGAGGCAGGCCCCCTCACGCCAGTTGTTGTGCTACCTGACTGAAGTGACCACCTTACTGTCAGTTCTCAACATCTGCCTGGATCCACTCATCTACTTCATCAACTGTAAGGCCTTTCGGACCAAGCTGAACCTGAAGAAAGTGCTCAGCAGGACCAAGCAAACACCAAGCACAGACACAAGAAGCAACGAGGGGCAGCTGAGCACCATCAGCATCAACAACTACTGGTAAAGAAAAACCAGCCAGTTAATACTTCATATCTTTGTTTTCATTTACATCAGAACATTCATCCACACTACACTTGCTATAATATTCTCACTGGCCAGACACTCTGGATTGAAAAGATTTGTGTGAAATTTGCATATAAATATTCATATATATTGTGTATATGTACATGTGAAAACTGTCCTGAAAATCAGGTTTGTAAATGTGAATTTATCAAATGTAAAAATCTGTTTCACGTGTGATAAACCTTGCGTGTGTATGTGTTAGTTTATCACATCTGACACATGTGAAGTTGTTCTCACATGTAATAATTTTTCATGGGAAATTCTACAAAAGTACAAATAGATAATACAAAGAATAATGTACTGATATTTAACAATAATGGTAAAAACTATTAACCAAATGAACAATGACTGACAAATAAAATAAGTAAACAAGTTACTTTGTGAAATGTGTTTTATATGATGAACCACATGTGACTATATGTGAGTGTATCACATACAGACACACGTTCTGATTAAGACCAGTTACTGAGAAGAACACCCTTCACTTTCAGCTTTCACATTCTTAAGGATAAAATAAGAACCAAACGTTCAAGCATACAGGCAGCGGTGTGATATTCATTTTGTAATATGTCAGAGAAACCGGTTTGAGGTCAAGATTGTGTGCAAGATTAGAAAAAAAAAAAACAGAATACGTGATCATTTGTTAACCAAATCAGCCTCCGTCTAGTAAACTGAGTCACATCTGAGCGTGTGTGAAAGTTTCAAACAGTCACTATGTGGTGTAGAAGTATTCACATCAAGTGTAGGAAGTCATGTTTGTGGAAAACTGTGGGCGGGTGAGGGGGCAGCAGGTGAGCCAACTGTCAGTCACAGCTGTCAATCAACACTCACACACAGTAGACATCAAAGCTCCTATAAGTCTTCAAATCTTATTAATGGAGCAATAATTTAGAGATTGAGACCAGAAGGTTGTTGGAGGAGCTAGCAGCCATCGGTGGCACTTTAAGGTACTTCAGCCTCAAGCCGTGGTCGCTGCTGATTGTCATTAAAGTTTTGACCTGATGATGGCGCTAGATGAGAAGTCAGTTCTCTAGTTGAAGTGAATACTGAGTGTTTCCAGTAAACTCAATCACAGCGTGACTCGGTTTGATGCATGAACATACTGTCACTTATTCAGATGTGACTACATTAATCATATTATGTACATTTTACTTCAGACCCGGTACTATGGACGGGTATTTGGGGGCCAAGCCCCCCTGCAGCATCCTGTGCACTCCCCACCCTTCCATTTTCTGCCTGACTATAATTAACATAATTTATTGTTATCATTTGTTGTTATCATTCGTAAACGTTGGTGGCATAGTAATTTATTATTTTCTTATTAGTAAAAGTGTAGTAATCTGTACAATATTATCAGCCAGAATCAGCCAATGGGGCCCTTCTGCCTGCTCTGCATGAGCTGCATGAGTGTGAGGATGTAATGAGCTGACAGTGAAACTGGCAGCTGGTCTAAATAAAAAAGAAAGCTGTTAAATGGATGCAAACACTGTCATGGACATTCAAAAATGGCTAAAAAAACAGAAAACAGACAGAAACTACAAATGTAGACGAGCAAACTGCAGCACAATCAGCAACTCCTGCTGCAGTTGCAACAAAAACAGACAGCAGCAGCATATTTTAGGGATCACTATGTAAATTTAACAGGTTACTTCATTGATTTGGATGGTTTGTTTTTGTAAGCTGGTCTCTGAAGATGAGCTGTGTTTATGTAATCCTTATCTATTACTTATTTTCTGAATTTATTGATTACTTGTTTGGTCCATAAAAAATGACTTCTTCAAATGTCTTGTTTAGTCCACAACCCAAAGATATTAAGTTTACTGTTACAGAAACCAGAAAATATTCACATTTGAGAAGCAACACTGATACAGCATTAAAAACAATTATAACATTACCAAGTTATATAAATATAATTACATTAGAATTGTAAAGGAGTTTTTATCCCATGTATTGGTCTAAAAACCATTACAGTTAAATGAATCTCTGTTTACGACATGATTCTAGTGTTATAGGTGGTATGTGCCTGCAGGTGGACTTTGGCGGGCCAGTCTGAGTCTAAAGTCTGGCTGATTTTTATTCCCACTCCACCGCTGACCACAGCTGAGCTAATCTGATGCTAAGTGACACAGCAACAGCCCCAGTAAAACCCCAGTACACTCTTTATTTGTTTTTTGGTCCTCTAACAAAATGATAAACAAAAAACCAGGAAATGAAATAGCATCTGAACAGCAGTGTGTGTGTTTTCTGAGCCATCATGCAGTAACCACAGATTCAGTTCTTCCTGTCCTGTGAACGCTGCACAGAAGGAGGCATTAAAGCAAACAGTTTGTATCGGAGATCTCCACTGACAGACAGACAGGTGAGTCCTGCAAATATCTCACTTTCAGTTCTTTGTGCTTCTACTATTTTTATGTTGAATTTTTTTATAATATGAGGTCTAATATATTTTCCAAGACAACTTAAGATAAAAACTGTTTTAAACACCTCTTGATACTGGACACAGAGTTTACTTGTAGTTAACTACAGTCCATGTCCATGCCAATTTACAATTTTGAAGTGACGCTTTCACAATTAACACACTGCTGATCTGAACCAGCTTACGCTTGTTGAGAATGAAAGGTGTGATAATCTATTTAGAAGTACTTCATGGTTCACACTTAATCAAAGGCTTTTTAAATCTAAGAATACTGCTCCCACTACTACCTTCATCCAAACTACTTTTGATAGTTCCTGGTTCCTTTAAAATACCAAATTTTGTTTGTTTTAGGTTTAAAAGTTGATTTCTTTCCATTACATCACATGAAATACAAATTTGCCTTCTGCATTCTGGCAACACGGTGTAAAGAGCAGCTAAAATACATAAATACACTTTCAGCAGCAGCAGTGCTCATAAACTGTGGGGGGCGGGGCAATATATTTTACATCTAATCCTCACTGAAACCTGGCAGCAAAATATGGAATATTCCTTCATCAATGAACTTTGTCCTGCAGACTGTACCTCCATCAGCACGCTGAGGCTATCGGGCCGTGGTGGAGGTCTTGAAGTTATTTTCAGAAATCGCTTTGACTGCTGGTTGATTAGCACTGAGACTTTCCCCTTATTTGAACTTAATATGACTAAAGTTGGTCAGTTGAAGCCTTTCTTTTTTTTGAACATTGTTTTATTGAGCATTTCACATTGTATACAAATAAATAAATAAATAAATAAATAAAGTAAAATTTAAAAAATTATAGTGAGAATGATGAGTTCAACTTCCAAACTATTATGTGGTACCTTCCAATATAACAGCTGTGCAGTATATATTCAGCAAAGCCAGGTAGTACATTCCATTTTACCTGTGTTACAGCACAGTTCACAAAACAGATGCAGCCTGTAACTCACATCCTCCATCCAGTTACGCATTTCCATTTACATGCAAGCAAATGCAAATGCATACACACACACACATTTTAATATTAATAACCTCATATGTGTGTACATATGAACATTTTTAATCTACAGGAGGATTGCAGTGTTGCTTTAAAAAATAAAACAAAATAAGTAAAAATGAATAAATAAATACGTAAATAAATATAACAAAATAAAATAGATTATAGTAATTAAAAAAAGAGAAAAGTGGTAAAGCAGTACAGGTTTACCCTATCATGTTTGGTCAATCCAGGCTTGCCATGTTTTTAGAAATCTCGGTGGATTACCTCGTACATTATACATGATCTTCTCTAGAGGCATACAGTAGTTGAGTTCATTTACCCAGTGTGAGTAGTTAGGGGGGTCCTCACCAATCCATTTAGACAGATCACATTTTTTTGCAACTGTCATGGCCAACCCAAAGAAATCAACTGAGGTTACTGAGTTAAACTGGAGATTAGAGTAATCTCTATACTATTAAAGGTGATAAACTAAGTTCCATATTTAAAACTTTCTTGAGTGTATGTTCTATGGCCTCTCACCATTGTTCTATTTTGGGCAAGTCCAAGTCATATGTAGGAAGTTCCCAATCTCAGTTTTACACCTGGTGCAGTGTGGAGATGTGTTGCCCTTGAAATGGCTAATCTTTTCAGGAGGGTAATAGAATCTATGGATAATTTTAAAATTACAGATTTTGTACCTTGCATTGATAAAACCTTTTTGTGCGTCTGTAAGCAATAGGGACCAGTGATCATCATCTATCGTAATTCCAAGATCTGGCTCCCATTTCTCTTTGACCAAGTTTGTGTTAGCCTTATTATTTGCCATTAAGTCATAAGTCAATGAAATATGTTTGCCATTAATTTTTTGGGTTAGCAGGGATTCCAGTTGAGAAAGCTTTGGTCTTTTTAAGGACCCATCCAGTTGTGACTGTATAAAATGTTGCAGTTGTAAATATCTATAAAAATGTGTGGCTGGTATTTGGTAGGAGTCTTTCAATTGCTGAAATGACATTAGCGTGTCACCATCATATAGGTCATCAAATTTAATTATATTTTTCTAGGCCCATACTTAAAATCCATGGTCTTTTTGGACAAACTCTAAAGAGGAGTTGGACATTATAGGAGTGAGAGGAGATAAAGAAGTGTCTTGTCCTAAATAACGATTAATTTTGACTCAACTTTTAATTGAATTAATCAATTAATTAATTGGGTTATCTGTGTATTTCTTTACAGGTTTATTATCAAAGCAATATGGGATATGCAATAAGTCTTCCATATTTAGGATATGGCTTTCTATTTGTGTCCAAGAGGGGGTTTCGTCACCTCCAAACCAATAAAATAATGGTGTTAATTGGGCAGCCCAGTAATATAATTGTATATCTGGGAGACCTAGTCCTCCTCTCTCTACTGGTAAGCACAGAGTAGACCTTTTAATTCTTGAGACTTTGTTACTCCAAATAAACTTCCCCACTACTTTATTGTATTTGTTCAAAAAGGCTTGTGGAAGATCAGCTGGAAGTGATTGAAATAGGTACATAAGTCTAGGGAGTATGTTCATTTTGATAACAGTTACTCTGCCTATAAGGCTTAAAGGAAGGGTTGTCCATCTTAACAGGTCTTTCTCAATTTTTTGTAATAGGGTTAGGTAATTAAGTTTATATAAGTCGTTAAGGTTACTGTCTGTCATGATTCCTAAGTATTTAATCTTGGGTTTGATCTGAAAAGGTGGGTAGGATATCAGTGTAGATAGTCCTGGTTTAGATATTGGGAAAATCTCATTTGGATGAAGCCTTTCTATTGCATTTTAATTTACTGATCTCCTGGCCCATTTGGCCCTTTCCTGTCTGGTTTTACTTAGTTCTTATCTTCAGTTATAAAGTTGGACAAAGTTTTAATTATTGGTGATTTTAACTTTCATGTTGATGATGCTATCTCTAAGGCTGCATCTTAATTTCTTGATATTACTGAGTCTTTTAACTTTATACAATATGTTTCTGGGCCCACACATAGAACGGGGCATGGAGTTTTTTCACACAGTCTAACTATTGATAATGTTCACTTGGAGGATTTCCTTGTCAGCGATCATAAGTGTGTACTTTTTGATGTTTCTTGTAAATTGGATCCGCTGCCCCATAAACATAAACATATGCCTCGTAGGCGCATCATTAACCAGAGTGATGTGCTGTTAAGCTGTAATGATGTGGAGACCTTGGTCCAGTTACTTAATGAACAGTGCTCCTACGTATTGGATATAGTGGCTCCTTTTAAATCTAGACAAACCTCCTCTGTCAGATTCTCAACTTGGATTAACAGGTCAATCCACAGTTTTAGGCTGAAATGTAAGAAGACAGAGTGCTTATGGATAACCACCAAAGTAGAGATCCATCGGCTGCATCTGAAAGAGCTTTTAATCTGTTTGAATGAAATGATGAGTCAGGCTAGGACTGTCTATTTTGCCAACCTCATTTCAACTAACAAAAGAAATTCAAAAGTTCTCTTTGAGACTATAAACACTATCATCTCTCTGACCTCTCCACAAGTGCAAAGTCAGTGATATCAGAGCAAATATTCCCCCATCATCAAGACAACATACCATTGGTGCTTCCTGTTCCACAATCCTGAACTCCTTTTCTCCCAATCGGGCTCTTAGGTCTGCTGAACAAAAATTACCCACTATAAAACCCGATGTGACCGTGCTTTTCAAGCTGTTGCACCGAAATTTTGGAATGCTCTCCCCTTATCGCTGCTCCTTATCGTTACTCCTGTAACGTCCTTATGAAGCAGCTGAAAATGTTCTCATTCAGACAGGCTTTTGATTAACCTGTCTGAGTAGTGGCTTATTTCCTCGTCTGTGTTTTGGAACTTATGTACTTGTTTATCTGTCTCTGTCCTCATTTGTTTGTTGTTGCTGTCATTTGATCTTGTCAGCTCTGCACTGTCTGTTATTGTTGCTATTTTTAATATTGCCTTTAATTGTGTATTTTTCATTAATGTGAAGCACTTTGTGATTTTGTATCTGTGAAAGGTGCTATACAAATAAACTTTACTTACTTACTATTATTTCTCTGTTTAGAATGGCCTTTCTCTCCTAGATTTGATTTCTCTTTTCAAGACCTTTGAAATCAGTGGTTTAGTAGTCTGTAGTTGGTCTGTAGTCACATGATTCATCAGGTCCCCCAGATGTACCACTTTTAACACAAGATAAGTAAACTTTATTGTCCATTACATCACATGAAATAGAAAATTGCCTTCTGCATTCTGGCAACACAGTGTAAAACTGACAGTAAAGAGCAGCTAAAATACATAAATATACTTTCAGCAGCAGCAGTGCTCATGGGCTGTGTTTTTGTGTTTGTGGGAGTGGGGGGTGGCTACAGCAAAGGGCACAAATGACTTCTTGTACCCATTTTTCCTGGCTAGTTGGACCTTGAGTCTCCTGCCAGATGGCAACACCTGGAATAATAAGTAAAGGGGGTGGGTGGGATTGTTATAGACCTGGGTTGCCTTTTTGGTTGTGGACTGGTTGCATAAGTTCTGGACTTGCAATTGTGTATTTCCAATGATCTTACTGGCCTGGTTGACCACCTGAGTCGACTTGTTCCTTTGTCTAACTGAGAGGTTCTCATATCAGGAAATGATGTTAAAGGTGAGGACACTGACCTGTAGACCATGGTCAGGGTGAGTTTGCTGGCACTGAAACTCAATTTCCTGAGGAGAGAGCTGCTGCCATGCCTTTTTGTAAATGTAGTCTGCATTGATCTGAAAGGTGAGTTTATTGTCAATGATTGTTCCCAGATGTTTAAAGTGAGTGACCTGCCCCTTCCTGCCCCTTCATGATAGCAGGACTGAAGATGGGCCCTATGCTGCCTGCTTCCATCCTACCACCCAGACACAGCTCCGTGGTCGTACTGACATCAAGGTCAAGGAAGCTGCTGTCAAACCAAGTGGCAAGGTGGTCGATGTGCTGAGAATAGGAAGCGCTGTTGACATCCTGCAGGCAGGCGGCCAGGGCCATGTCATCAGCATACTTGTCAGGATACTTTATGAGTGAGAGGTCTTTGCTGTTGTATTTTACCTCATTTGTATATGTGGAGAACAGAAGGGGAGATAAAATGCACCCCTGTGGAACGGCGGCGTTCAGGACAAGGCAGTCGGAGATCAATTTACCAAGTGAGCTACTGGCCTTACAAGTGCTGCACTATGTTTTTAATATGAGAAACATATCTTATACATCATACAGGTGCCACATCTTATGGCAATCCATCCAGGAGTTGTTGAAATCTTTATATCTGTACCAAAATAGAGGACCAAACAACAGACATCATCCTAGCCTGGCTAACAAAGCCACTCTGTTAAAGGCTAATAATCTAGGTGGATGATTATGTCAAACATGAGCAGAAACATAACTGTCAGATATGTCTGTGAAAATTCTCGTAACGTTATATCCAGAAGTATTAAGTCAAAGGAAAGTTAACAATTTTTCAATTGTATCTTAAAACAACAGTCAGGAGCCCAAATGAACAGTGAAAGCTGTTTTTCTTGCTGTAATCATTCCTCCTGTTCATACTGACCATTAGAAGATCCCTTCATAATGCACTTACAATGGAAGTGATGGGGGACAAAATCCACAGTCCTCCCTCTGTGCAAAAATGTATTTAAAAGTTTATCTGAAGCTAATATGAAACTTCAGCGTCCAAATGAATCAAATCAAGTAGATATCTTTCAACGTTACAGTCTTTTTAGTGCCAAAGTCCCTCTTTTTGTTACTATACTTCCACCTGCAGCTCAACAGGGAAACACTGTCCGAGGAAACACAAAGAGGGAATTTGATGCTAAAAAGACTGTAAATGTGTCAGATATCCACTTGATATGACTAACTCAGACTGCTGAAGCCTCATGAAGCTGAAGCTTTCCATCAACTTGGACACCTAACTGCTGAAAGACATGCTTGAAAAAGGTCACCTGGACATGCTTTAGATTGAATCCAAAAGGCTTCTTCCTGTCTTACATGTGTAACGATACAGTCACGATACAGTACAGTCAGATGGTTCAGTAGGATACATAGTTAATGTGTGAAACTATATTTAACACTATAAAGATGATATAATTGTGTTCACCCTTCTTAGAACCTCCACAAACATGGATGAGCTGGTAGGAGAAGGAGTGACCTCAGTCATCAACCAGACTGACGATGATAATAATACTAACTGTGATCAGGTCGACACATCAGCCCACCTCTTCTTCATGCCGGTCTACAGTCTTGTGTTTCTGGTGAGTGTCAAATATTCACATTACAGTCACGTTCCCTCATCCTCCGTATGCTAATCAGCACACATGTCAATCTCTTATAAACCTGTCCTGAGTTCCTCTTGTTTCCTCTCCAGGTGGGTTTGGTCCTCAACAGCTTCACCATGAAGGTTTACTTCTGCTCAGCTCAGCAGCAGGTATCCAGGATCATGATGGTCTACCTGAAGAACCTGGCAGCCTCCGACTTCCTGCTCTGCCTCTATCTCCCCTTCCGCATCATCAACTACACCAGCAACTCCATCACCTTCCGCCTGGTCTACTGCAACTTTGCTGTCTTTGGATTGTACCTCAACATGTACGCCAGCATCCTGTTCATGGGCTACATCGCTGCCAACAGGTAGATCCCCCACCCTAGACCAACGAACCATGCAGTTTATCAGTGCAGCTAACACTTTTTGTAAATGTTTTAATGCTTTATTGCCTGTTTTTATATTCCTGCACATTATCTTTATACTGACTCTGCAGAGCAACAGCAGCAACTACAGCTGTAAGTTCTTACAGTCAAATAAAAAACTGACTTCAAACTCAGAAAATACAGATGAAAACTGAATTTAATCTGAATTATATTTATAATTTCAAACAACAAACTGAGCAGTTCAATAAATTAACAGATCTGAATCCACCGAACAAAGACAAGGGGTTTATACAACATGCAAAATTTAGTCAAGATAACTTTTGCTGACATCAGAAGAAGTATTTGCATTTGTTTATTTAACCTAAAATTTGAATGCAGCCCTACACTCATATTTTGAATTTGAAACAAGTCACATTTCACAGCTGTTGGAGCCATTTTTGTATTGTGTTCATTGAAGTAGTGTATATGAAGTAGTATACCTTCAGTTGTGGTAATTCCTTTTTTGCACAGTAGGTGGTATGTGGATTATGGGTAAAGTACAAATACCTAAAGCAGTAATCTCAGAGCAGGTGTGTGGTTTACCAGAAGAGGCACACAGTTTTTTGACTCTCAGGTGTAGTGTACCATTGAGCCATTTGTTTGTTTGCATGCAAGTTATTAACTGATATTAAGTGCGTGTGGATCGCCGTCTACACAGTGGATGGACCAGATGGTGTACAAATTAATTATTGAGAATTATTTGACTAACATGCTACACAAAGGCGACGAGTCAATTAGGAGAATATTGGTATAGCAGCCCCTCAGTGACTTGTAGGTTTTTTGTTTTTGTCAAGTCAAGTCAATATATTTAAGTCAAAAACCTTAACTTGGGACATTGGAATTAGAAAGGACGTCATCTCCCCATTGAGGTAGATTTGATGTTGTATTGTTTGGCTCACTTGAGGACACTGACTGCATCACCTTTGTTCCTGGGAGGATGCAGATCAAATAATTCACCTGAAATTGGAGTTTACTGACCAGTCCAACTTAGGGCGCCCGAAGGCTTTCTGAGGTATGTGTAGTACTACCAGCTTCAGTAATGGCCGTTTGAAATTTGTGTGCACACAACATTGCGAGCATAATGCCAATGCATTTGCCGCTAAATAAGACCAGGCTTTCCAAGCCATTGTGACTTTGGTATTAGACCTGTGTTTATTGTGGATCATTAAAAGGTTAACAAAGACAATATAGACGGTGATGAATTGGTTTCGGGCAAGCCTGCCGTGGCTGATATGGCTATGACTGGGTCTAACGAAGGGAGCAATGCTGATTAAACAAAATCTGTTAAAAAAAATATAAAAGGGTTGTTAAAAGGACTTACAAAGCACTTGTTGAAAAGTTAGAAAAGCTACAAAATACAAAGAAAGATGAAATTTATACAAGGAAAATTAAACAAGGGTAGAAATCGAAGGAAAAGGACGCAAAGGCTTATGCAAAACAGGGATGTAGCAGTGGTGCAATGTACACTTGAAAACTTTGTCAATGAGAGTGGGGAAGTAAAAAAATGTGCGTGATTCTCTAATGTCTTTAATACCCACTGAGGAAAGGGATACAAAATAAATGGTTTGGGGCAAAAATGGTTGTAGAGGAGGGTTTCATTACTGATGTGAAACAATGGTTGACCAATAGTGATGACAATGATGGTTGCAGTGATGTGATTGATGATGTTAACCCTAATGACAGCATATGAAATATTGCCAATAAACTAATAGACTACATGCAGTAAATAAAGTAGTAAAACTACAGTTGTATGCAAAAATTTGGCCACCCCTTGACAAATAACATATTTTGGTGATTTTTTAATTGAGAAGATGTAAACGCAGCCTCTCTAGGATATGTAAAAAATGCAATATTTTCAGTAAACAATAATGCATAGTTACTTTTTATGTCACAAACTGAACAAAATTAAAAATAAAAACAAACACCCCCCTGGCAGATATCAATGCTCGCAAACACTTTTTATAGCTAAAAGTCTTTCTTGAATTTGTGATTTTCTCCCATTTTTCCTTGCAAAAGGCTTCTAGTTCTGCAATACTCTTGGGCCATCGTGTATGCACAGCTCTTTTAAGATCTACCCACAGATTTTCAGGTATGTTTAAGTCAGGGGACTGCAAGGGCCATTCCAAAACCTTCAGCTGGCGTCTCTTGAAGTAGTCCATGGTTCCCTGTGTCTTCCAGAATCAATTTTAAAGTCCTCTTACTTTATAAAGCTCTCAATGGGTTAGGGCCGAGCTACATCACAGACTCCTGTTGCCTTATGTTCCTTCATGAGCCCTTAGATCTTCTATCGCAGGCATGCTTGATACCCATAAGCCTACCCAAAAGAAAATTGGAGATAGAGCTTTCTTCAATCATGCTCCCAAATTATGGAACACCTTACCTAAAGACATTAGAGAAGCGGGCTTGGTTGAAAGCTTTCAATGACACCTAAAAACATATCTTTCTAACCTAGCCTTTCCATAGCATGATTTTTGCTCCATATCCCACCATCTTTAAGACACTTAATTCCATTTTAAGGCATGTTTATACTTTTTCATGAACGATTATGTCTTTTACTTTAGAATATTAGCTGTTTCCTTTTTAAACTATTCATGTCCTCTTTTTTAATGCAATGCAGTTTTCCGTTTTTCTTGTTTGCCTCCTTTTATTCTATGCATGTATTCCTGTTTAATGTTCTTCATATCTCTTTGTTTTTTTTACCTCTTTAATGTGAAGCACTTTGAGCTGCATTAGGTATGAAAGGTATAGCACCTTTCATACCTAAATAAAGTTGGGCTGGGTGATTATTCATATTTTACTTTCAATTGCAATTTTGGCTTCCAACGGTTACAAAAACAACATAATTTAGAAATCAATCATTTTGCCTCATTCCGTTTCGCAGTGATCTGGTTTTGTCTTGTGTTATAAATCTAGTGCATCATGTGTCGGAGCAGCTGGACAATGTAGTGAGAGACAGACAGACAGAGCGCAGTCTTCCTTACAGCACCAATGTGTCTTAAATTAATTAAAACAGTCAAATGCTCAGTGATAGAAACTGACTTATTCAGACATCTATAGGCTACTTTGTTTTAGTTTCAGTCAGACTTTGGATGCTGTTATTTTAGATATGAGGATGCTTCCCTCTGAGTAATGATCTCTCCTTTCATCCAGGTATGCTTTCTGTCTGCAGTCTTTTATTGTGCACATGCTTACTTGTAAAAAGCTGATTAGAAACCTGGTTACGGGTGTATATGGCAGAGAAATCACTGTTCTCCAGGGAGTAAAACCTGTGGAAACCAGGTTTCTCTAAACCCAATGAACCCAATGAATTCTGATAACAGAAAGCAGGTTTTTTGTTCACATGACAGTTAAAAAATCAGCTTTCCGGAGAAAACCAGCTGTAACATGGTTACTCAAGGGCATGTAAATACACTGAAGGATAATACAAGTCAATGATTTCTGGCAAGCTTCTTGCTTCTCAAAGTACCATGATGAATGATCATTTTAACATTGATCACTCTCCACACAACATGCAACAATCACTACAATAACATGATCGCAATTATTTTGGTCTAATTTATTATTATAATAATTATTATTATTTATTATATATATTATACTTTATTTTATTTATCTCATTTTTTAAAACTTTTTTTTATTTGTAGAGGCAAATAACTCTTAGGTGTAGTGTATCATTGAGCCATTTGTTTGTTTGCATGCAAGTTATTAATTGATATTAAGTGCGTGTGGATCACTGTCTACACTGTGGACGGACCTGATGGTGTACAAATAGATACACTTGAGTATGGCTATATGGAGGATTGGGAATGTAAATTATTTGACCAACATGCTGCACAAAGGCGACACATCAATTAGGAAACTACCAGTATAGCACCCCCTCAGTGGCTTGTAGGTTTTTTGTTTTCGTCAAGTCACTACAACAGTATACACATTTAAGTGAGTTTATCTTCCCATATGCACAGACCCAAAATACAAGCACATTAAAATTCCTGCAAGCTGAAATGTTCATGAGCTTTCTCCATGTCCTCGTATCATTGCAGGAGTAAAGAGCTGGTCCTCTCCTCTAGAACTAATATTGGAATCTTCATTCCTCATGAAATCTGTGGTTTGACAATTTTTTATCACTGTTAATCAGTGAAATAATCTGCTGACGCCTGCCTCTCCTCTCTCCAGGTATCTGAAGATCATCCATCCTTTCAGAACTCACATCCTGCAGACAGTGCAGGCTGCCCGCATCATCTCCACGGTAACCTGGGTTTTCCTGCTGGCCATTATGACCTCTTACGTCACCCTGTTGCTCCTCACCAAACCACCGTTGACCGATGTCCCTGACAGCTGTGATGCCTTGCTAAGTGCCCAGGTCAATGTGTTCTACAAAATAATCCAAATCATCTCCGCTGCCATCTTCCTGTTTGTCTTCGTCTCCTTGGTCTTCTTCTACTACAGGGCCTCCTCCAGTGTGTTGCTGGCACAGCAGAGGCAGCCGGCATCCTCCAGCTGCAAGGAACTCATAAAGTCACACAGGAAAATGTTGGTGCTGGTCAGCGTCTTCTGCATTTGTTTCGTGCCGTACCACCTGGCTCTTATTCCCTATGCTTTACTAAAGAGGCAGTGCTCCTCACGCCAGTTGTTGTGCTACCTGACTGAAGTGACCACCTTACTGTCAGTTCTCAACATCTGCCTGGATCCACTCATCTACTTCATCAGCTGTAAGGCCTTTCGGACCAAGCTGAACCTGAAGAGAGTGTTCAGCAGGACCAAGCAAACACCAAGCACAGACACAAGAAGCAACGAGGGGCAGCTGAGCACCATCAGCATCAACAACTACTGGTAAAGAAAAACCAGCCAGTTTAATACTTCATATCTTTGTTTTCATTTACATCAGAACATTCATCCACACTACACTTGCTATAATATTCTCACTGGCCAGACACTCTGGATTGAAAAGATTTGTGTGAAATTTGCATATAAATATTCATATATATTGTGTATATGTACATGTGAAAACTGTCCTGAAAATCAGGTTTGTAAATGTGAATTTATCAAATGTAAAAATCTGTTTCACGTGTGATAAACCTTGCGTGTGTATGTGTTAGTTTATCACATCTGACACATGTGAAGTTGTTCTCACATGTAATAATTTTTCATGGGAAATTCTACAAAAGTACAAATAGATAATACAAAGAATAATGTACTGATATTTAACAATAATGGTAAAAACTATTAACCAAATGAACAATGACTGACAAATAAAATAAGTAAACAAGTTACTTTGTGAAATGTGTTTTATATGATGAACCACATGTGACTATATGTGAGTGTATCACATACAGACACACGTTCTGATTAAGACCAGTTACTGAGAAGAACACCCTTCACTTTCAGCTTTCACATTCTTAAGGATAAAATAAGAACCAAACGTTCAAGCATACAGGCAGCGGTGTGATATTCATTTTGTAATATGTCAGAGAAACCGGTTTGAGGTCAAGATTGTGTGCAAGATTAGAAAAAAAAAAACAGAATACGTGATCATTTGTTAACCAAATCAGCCTCCGTCTAGTAAACTGAGTCACATCTGAGCGTGTGTGAAAGTATCAAACAGTCACTATGTGGTGTAGAAGTATTCACATCAAGTGTAGGAAGTCATGTTTGTGGAAAACTGTGGGCGGGTGAGGGGGCAGCAGGTGAGCCAACTGTCAGTCACAGCTGTCAATCAACACTCACACACAGTAGACATCAAAGCTCCTATAAGTCTTCAAATCTTATTAATGGAGCAATAATTTAGAGATTGAGACCAGAAGGTTGTTGGAGGAGCTAGCAGCCATCGGTGGCACTTTAAGGTACTTCAGCCTCAAGCCGTGGTCGCTGCTGATTGTCATTAAAGTTTTGACCTGATGATGGCGCTAGATGAGAAGTCAGTTCTCTAGTTGAAGTGAATACTGAGTGTTTCCAGTAAACTCAATCACAGCGTGACTCGGTTTGATGCATGAACATACTGTCACTTATTCAGATGTGACTACATTAATCATATTATGTACATTTTACTTCAGACCCGGTGCTATGGACGGGTATTTGGGAGCCAAGCCCCCCTGCAGCATCCTGTGCACTCCCCACCCTTCCATTTTCTGCCTGACTATAATTAACATAATTTGTTGTTATCATTTGTTGTTATCATTCGTAAACGTACAGAAACCAGAAAATATTCACATTTGAGAAGCAACACTGATACAGCACTAAAAACAATTATAACATTACCAAGTTATATAAATATAATTACGTTAGAATTGTAAAGGAGTTTCTATCCAATGTATTGGTCTAAAAACCATTACAGTTAAATGAATCTCTGTTTACGACATGATTCTAATGTTATACGTGGTATGTGCCTGCAGGTGGATTTTGGCGGGCCAGTCTGAGTCTAAAGTCTGGCTGATTTTTATTCCCACTCCACCGCTGACCACAGCTGAGCTAATCTGATGCTAAGTGACACAGCAACAACCCCAGTAAAACCCCAGTACACTCTTTATTTGTTTTGTGGTCCTCTAACAAAGTGATAAACAAAAAACCAGGAAATGAGATAGCATCTGAACAGCAGTGTGTGTGTTTTCTGAGCCATCATGCAGTAACCACAGATTCAGCTCCTCCTGTCCTGTGAACGCTGCACAGAAGGAGGCATTAAAGCAAACAGTTTGTATCGGAGATCTCCACTGACAGACAGACAGGTGAGTCCTGCAAATATCTCACTTTCAGTTCTTTGTGCTTCTACTGTTTTTATGTTCAAATTTGAGTCTTTTTTTAAAATATAAAACCTAATATATTTTCCAAGACAACTTAAGATAAAAAACACCTCTTGACACTGGACACAGAGTTTACTTGTAGTTAACTACAGTCCATGTCCATTCCAATTTACAATTTTGAAGTGATGTTTTCACAGTTAATTTTGACACACTACTGATCTGAACCAGTTTACAGCTTGTTGAGAATGAAAGGTGTGATAATCTATTTAGAAGTATTTCATGGTTCACACTTAGTCAAAGGCTTTTTAAATCTAAGAATACTGCTCCCACTACTACCTTCATCCAAACTACTTTTGATGGTTTCTGTAAGATAACATACAGCCATCTCTGTTGAATCCTTTAAAATACCAAATTATTTTAGGTTTAAAAGTTGATTTCTCTCCAAGTAATTCATTAATTGTTCAGCAACTAATTTTTCAAGAACTTTTGAAATCAGTGGTATAATTGAAATGGGTCTATAGTTACATGATTCATTAGGTCCCCCAGACGTACCACTTTTAATAGATCAATTCACCAAGTAAAGTCTAAGCTATTGGCCTTACAAGTGTTGCTCTATGTTTTTAAATAAGAAAATATATCTTATTAGTCATATAGGTACCACATCTTATGGCAATCCATCCAATAGTTGTTGATATATTTACATCTGTACCAAAGTAGAGGACCAAACAACAGACACCATACTAGCCTGGCTAGGAAAGCCACTCTGTTAAAGGCTAATAATCTCAGTGGCTGTTTATGTCAAACATAATCATCCATGTTATTCTGTTATATCTAGAAGTGCTAAGTTACTGTAAGGAAAAGTTCACAGTTTTTCAAGTGTGTCTTAAAACAACAGTCAGGAGCCCAAATGAACATTGAAAGCGTTTTTCTCGCTGTAATCATTCCTCCTGTTCATACTGACCATCAGAAGATCCCTTCATAATGACCTTACAATGGAAGTGATGGGGGACAAAATCCACAGTCCTCCCTCTGTGCAAAAATGTATTTCAAAGTTTATCTGAAGCTGATATGAAGCTTCAGCGTCCAAATTTGTCAAATCAAGTAGATATCTTTCAACGTTACAGTCTTTTTAGTGCCAAAGTCCCTCTTTTTGTTACTATACTTCCACCTGCAGCTCAACAGGGAAACACTGTCCGAGGAAACACAAAGAGGGAATTTGATGCTAAAAAGACTGTAAATGTGTCAGATATCCACTTGATATGACTAACTCAGACTGCTGAAGCTGAATAGAAGCTTCACAGAGACTTTTAAATGACTGTGTGGACACACTGTGGATTTTGTCCTCCATCACTTCCATTGAAAGCACATTTGAAGGATCTTTTAATATCCAGTATGAACAGGAGGAATGATTACAGTGAGGAAAACCTTTTTTCACTGTTCATATGGACACCTGACTGCTGATTTAGTGGGTCATTTTTCACCCGGCTCAAATATACCCTTATAATTAATCCTACCAAATTTTGAACCACAAATGTATTTTGCAGCCATATATATCTTTTCAGTCATTAATAAATGGTGATTATTTCAGTAATGTTTCAGAGAGCAGAGACAGTGACAAAGTTTGACACTATATGTTTACATAGTAAATTCATAATCACACTATATTATGATCTCATGTTATCCAAAACAGGAGAACAAAAGATAAACTAACCAGTGAACTTATTTAACTAGCTAATTTCTCTTATCTATTGCAGATTTCATTCAACGCCCATGCCTGCCAGTCAGCACAGAAAACCGTAAATCCTTTTTGCATATCCTGTACACATCAGTCAACCCCACCTAACCCGGTAAATATCACATGTGACTGGACTTCAGCAGAGAATAAACAATAGGCTAAGAACAAATGCCCCTGCCTCCATGATCCCGACTTTATTTTTCAGGCTGTCTGTTTCAGAGTTTCAGACCAGAGCTGCGAGACGTCACATGACTCTCAAGCTCGCAACTGTGTGTGCAGATCTCTGAAAAGTGGATGTTGTAAACTCAACTCAACAGTCTGCAATACAAGTGCAAAGGTACATATGCAAAAGTTTCAAGATAAAGATTCGCCCTTTCGAAATTCAAGTTTCAACGTTTCAAAACGTATTTCCTAACACATGTGAACCAGTTTTCAGATCACCATTTACAAGGTTTAAAACCTGTAAAAAGAGTGCTGCATTTGTGAAGAAGGAAAACTCAAATGCAAAATAATTTTTGCAGAGATTTAAATTTTCTTTTCAACCTATCAAAACATTATGCAAGCCTTCAAAACTTAGTTCCAATCTTGGAAAACCTTTTTTTATTAGATTTCAAACACTGAGTTTCAACCTTTCAAAGCTTTTTTTTCAGTTTTGAAATATGACATGATATTCATTACATAGTAAACCACATCCCCAAAACATTTACAGTCCTTTTTTGTTGTGCAGAAGTTGCATCTCCCTCTCTTTTGTCACCTTGTGGAAACTGACTGTGGCACTACAGACTGATCAGGGTAAGATTCAAACTACTGTGCTGCTGTGGCTGGCGTGTGGGGGAGGTTGTGTCTGTTCTCTTAAACTCACTGCCTCCTTTTTCATCTTAGAACAACAGATCCACCAAATCAGTGAAACAGCAGCTCAGGTATTTTTTTATAGTCCTGTGAAAGCTGCCCTACACTACAGGGAGGACTATGTTGGGCAACCACATTGTTGATTGCATGGGAATTGATGAGTTTGATTAGTGACTTTGTTTAGGCTTGTTTGCAGATGCCCACCTGGGTGGGAACCCTGACAAATGATGTAGCAACATGATGGGCATTCGTTGTGACAGTGTCATGCTCCCCCTTGAGCTCTGTCCTCACTGTCCCAATGTTAGAAATGCACAGAGAGGCCAATTTATAGTTTCACTGTTTTAAAATTCCATATAACCACCCTTTACCTTGATTTGACCCCTCTGGTGACTTTAAAATCCCTTTAAATAAATACAGGGTCAGATTTGACAAATATTTATACTAGCTGCACAAAAAAAAAATAATTGAAATATTTCCATTTTTGTATATTTTGGGCCACTTTAAGAAACGTCATACAGTTTCAGGCTTAAAGGTGCAACAAATGACATTGAGCCTCACTAGATGTCAGCAAACAACTATTTGCTATGTAAAGATATAGCTGAGTAATGGCGACCTGAGCTGAGAATGAAATCATACTCCCTCTGGGTGTTTTGTTATAAGCTTCTCTGTTCTTTGTTTTGGTTGTCACCGGCTGCACATGCATGCTAGTGCATGTGAGCGTGCATGTTCATTTTCAAGATGGCGTCCGCGTCACAAACGTTCTTATATTATAGCTAAACAGTCCACTAAAACATGTTTCTGAAAGCACTGAAGACAAGAAACAGGCAATGCACTAACAGAATCAGGATCCATATTTGCTCAGCACTGCCTAGTTTGACAGTTTGAGTTTTGTAAGTTGTTGGCTTTCTTTCTTTTTTTTCCCAACTTTATTGAGTAAACGACAAACGTTTGTTTTGGTCTGAGATGTTGGTGCTATAGTGCGACATCTAGTGGCTGAATGTCATATATCGCAACTTTAAAGAATGTAAGTTAGGGTGTTTTTACTGCTTTGAAATGTCAAAATGGGTCAAATTATGACAAACATTATGTAAGGGTTAATACAGATTTGAAAAAGGTCACCTGGACTTGCTTTAGATTGAATCTAAAAGGCTTCTTCCTGTCTTACATGTGTAATGATACATTCAGCTGATGGTTCAGTAGGATACATAGTTAATGTTTTAAACTATATTTAACACTATAAAGATGATAGATTTGTGTTCACCCTTCTTAGAACCTCCACAAACATGGATGACCTGGTAGGAATGGGAGTGACCTCAGTCACCAACCAGACCTACGATGATAATATGACTCATTGTGATCCAGTCGACACATCAGTCCACCTCTTCCTCATGCCGGTTTACACTCTGGTGTTTCTGGTGAGTGTCAAATATTCAGATTACAGTCACGTTCCCTCCACCTCCTCTGTCTGCCAATCACACCACCCACGTAGCCACAGGTGTGCCTGGATGTGCCTGTGCCATCTAAATCTCAAATTGGCACAACCAACATAATCATAGCAGCCTGTCACAGGCAGCCGCTCACTGCTTGGCGGTAGAGAGCTTTCCCATATTCGCAGGAAGTAGGGGTGCTGGGGGTGCAGCAACTTCCAGGTGGCTGGCACCTGCCGATTTATGTGCCGTTTCTTAACCACATTCAAAGTCAAATTTGTATGTATTTCCCTACACAGCCAAGAATAGATAATTAATCACTACAGTGGTATTGATAGTTTTCTTGATAGAATAGAGTGTAAGGATGCAGTTTATTGGTTTGGTTTTTCGTGAGCTGACCAGTACCAGTTGTGAAATGTGTGCTTATTCCAATTTTTGGACACCAACAGAAAAAACAAAAGGGGTAAGCTATGTCCTGCTATCACTCTGGAGCTTGTTTTCTGCCCCTTTGTTGAGGAAGTAATGTTGTTTTAGCTGTGCACACTCAGGAGTGGGCGACTTGTCATTGCAGGAGTGTTTTGTTGTGAAATGTGTTAGTTACCTCATTAGCTGGAGAGCTAATATCCGCAGGGTGTTTCTAGTCAGATAGCACCGTTCTTGGTGTGTTGTTGTGTCATTTTGTCAGTCATTTGTTGACGTTAGCAGGAGAGAGGCAAGGCACTCAGGAGCACGCAAAAACGTCACTTCATTTGGTTTTTCGCAGAAAATCCGGCCCAGGTCCTTCACATAGAATCAGTCCACAGACTGTTACAGACAACCAAGAAAGTCTGGGAAGGTCTCATTTTGTATGTTACTACCTGTTCACTCACTGGCAATAACAAACGATTAATACGTGTAAATTGCTTCACAATTCTACATTGAGAACCTTTAACAGCTCTGCTGTCAGGGTTTATGTTTAGTTGTCACTTTGTGCAATAAAATAGTTAACTAACAGTGCCGTGCGCTGTAGAGCTGATGGACTGGACAGGCTATAAAAGACACCTTTTGTCTGTACTGTTGTGTTCAGCCTTTATAGACTGATGTTCTGTTGGTTGAGTGTGTTGGATAGACAGTGTTTTGCTGTTATTGCCTTTGTGATTCAGAATGTTGCAAAGTAAACTCGTTTGTCGTTCGTTTGTCTAACTTTTCATAAGTCAATTTTGCTGGGAAAAGATGACCCACCCACTTTTGTATTTGCCCATACAATTTCTGCCTACACCACTGCATTTCACATGTTAATCTCTTAAAAACCTGTCCTGAGTTCATCCTGTTTCCTCTCCAGGTGGGTTTGGTCCTCAACAGCTTCCTCGTGAAGGTTTACTTCTTCTCAGCTCAGCAGCAGGTATCCAGCATCATGGTGGTCTACCTGAAGAACCTGGCAGCCTCTGACTTCGTGCTCTGCCTCTGCCTCCCCTTGAATATAGCAAACTACACCAGCAACTCCGCCACCTTCCGCCTGGTCTACTGCATCTTTGGAGCCTCCACCTTTTACCTCAACATCTACGCCAGCATCCTGTTCATGGGCTACATCGCTGCTAACAGGTAGATCCCCCACCCTAGACTCCAACACACCATGCAGTTTATCAGTACAGTTAACACTTTAAGTAAATGTTTTATTGCTTTATTGTCTGTTTTTATATTCCTGCATATTATCTTTATACTGACTCTACAGAGCAACAGCAGCAACTACAGCTGTAAATTCTTACAGTCAAATGAAAAACTAGAAGAAGAAAAGCTATTTGTATTTGTTAACTTAACCTAAACTATGAATGCAGCCCTTTCACTCATATTCTTAATTTGAAACAAGTTACATTTTGAAGTATATAAATTCAAATGAGTTTATCTTCCCATATGCACAGACATAGAATACAAGCACATTGGAATTCCTGCAAGCTGAAATGGTCATGAGCTTTCTCCATGTCCTCGTATCATTGCAGGAGTAAAGAGCTGGTCCTCTCCTCTAGAACTAATATTGGAATCTTCATTCCTCATGAAATCTGTGGTTTGACAATTTGTATTACTATTATTCAGTGATCAATAATCTGCTGACACCTGCCTGCCTCTCTTCTCTCCAGGTATCTGAAGATCATCCATCCTTTAAGAACTCACGTCCTGCAGACAGTGCAGGTTGCCCGCATCATCTCCACGGTAACCTGGGTTTTCCTCCTGGCCATTACAACCTCCTACATCACTCTGTTTCTCCTCACCCAACCAGAATTGACCATTGTCCCTGACACCTGTGACCCCTTGCAAAGCGCCAAGGTCATAGTGTTTGACAAAATCATCCACACCTGCTCCACCGTGACCTTCCTGTTTGTCCTCGTCTCCCTGGTCTTCTTCTACTACAGCGCCTCCCGCAGTGTGTTGCTGGCACAGCAGAGGCAGCTGTCATCCACCAGCTGCAAGAGGCTCAAGAAATCACGCAGGAAAATGTTGGTGCTGGTCATCGTATTCTGCATTTGTTTCGTGCCGTACCACCTGGTTAGCCTTCCCTACATATTCCTAAAGAGGATGTGCTCTTTGAGCCAGGTGTTGTACTACCTGAAGGAGCTTACCATGCTGTTGTCAGTTGTCAACATCTGCCTGGATCCGTTCATCTATTTCATCTTCAGTAAGGCGTTCCGGGCCCAGCTGAGACGTCCACATAGCAAGAAGGCAAGGAGGCACAGTGAAGGGCAGCCGAAAGCCACAAACAATGAGGCATTGCCCAGCACATTGACAAGTCAGACTTATGGGCTGTAACTTAGAAGATCATTCTGGTGATTTTCTATATTTTTCTTATTGTCAACAAATCTCATGTTTGGATACAAACCAACAATGAACTGTTCTACTAACAAGTATCTTATTCCTCTGTGCTGTCGACCGTTGTTGTTGTCCAAAAACTATTAGAAACACCTCAATGAGCCACACGGCTGCACTGGGTGACATGTTTAAGAAAAAAAAAGAAGACTCCTCAATCTGCCTCCTCCTCCACCCTCCACTCTACTCACTGCAGACATGATTGCTTATTTTTTAACTGATAAGGCCTCTACCATCAGTAACCAGTTCTCTGAGCCTAACCAACTCAGTTTACAGCTGCCAACTAACAGGGCCACACTGTCCTCATTCTCCCCTATGACCAAGGAGGAAGTTTCCAAAATTCTTCTAGACTCTCGTCTCACTACCAGTCCACTAGACCCAATACCATCCAACCTGCTACAGAACATTTCCCCCGCACTTAACCCCACAGTCACACACATCATCAACTCCTCACTTACAACGGGTGTTTTCTCCCACTGAATTTAAGCAAGCCCGTGTCACCCTGCTGCTAAAAATGCCTACGCTCAACCCAACCCAGATTGAAAACTACAGACCTGTTTCACTCCTAACCTTCCTATCAAAAATACTTGAGCACACAGTCTTTAGCCAAGTCTCTGAATTCCTTTCTGAGAACAACCTGTATGACCTGAATCAGTCCGGCTTTAAGCGGGGTCGCTCTACTGAGACTGCACTCCTGGCGATTATGGAATCACTACGCTCAGCTAGAGATGCTGGTCAGTCCTCAGCCCTTTTGCTGCCAATCAGGCACCTGATTGGCAGCACCTGGGGGTACCAGAAGCTAAAAACAAGAGTCAAGAGCAGCAGCAAAATAAGTTGTTTGGCATTGGCTGAAAAGATTTGGCAAATTTTTCATGGGCACAACCCACATACTCAGCTCTGCTGCTCATCCCATAATGCATGTTCCTTACAAATGTGGCACCATTTAAAAGGGAAATAAACAGGCTTTCCAACAGTATAAGATTTATTGCCAAGAAGCATCGTTACAACAAAGAAATAATCTACCAAACACAAATTTCCTTACTTTTTGTGCTGTGTTTATTTTATACATTGTAGAACATATGAAATAATGTAGTAAACAAAAAGGTTTTAATAAACCAAAATATAAAATATTGTAGAAGCGGTGAGATTAACAAAACCAATAAGTTTATCTTTTGGCTGCACACCTTCGTGGCCTTTTATTCACACACTCAAACCAACATACCAAAAAATTGTGCCACACACAAAATGGCGCTGCCTTTAACATTGTTACACTTCCACCTCTTAAAGAGAGCAAGTCAAGATTAACTGTGCACAGTGTGAGAACGTCACCATACCAGGAGTCCCATAACCTATAACATTTCATGCTGAACACACATAAAAACAAGTCTCTGTGAATTATGTCCTTCACCTGACAGGCATGGCTCCGAATCACCAGAGCGGAGGTCGGAGCCTCTGCAGGAGGAGGTTTAAGGGCCTTGCAGCCATGTGAGGGAAAGGTAGGGGTTTGGCCATTTCAACAGGCTGGTTCAGATCCAGGTGGGCCAGCTTAAGGCAGTCCACTGAAATGTGCTCCAGCCAGTTCTGCACATCCTTTTTGAGCCTGTGCCAGATGAACTTGGGAGCCACCAGCCTCTATGCAATTTTTGCTTGGTTGTAAAAGGCCGTGGATAGCATTGAAGATCTGTCATCTCCAAGACAAGCTGCGGAAACATCATGGTGCCAGTGTAGTCAAAAATACTTTCAAAAGTACTATCCTCCCATGACAGCCATCTTGAATGCCTGGACATCTGGGTCCGAAGCTCGATCTGCCACCATAAGGGCATAGTCAAGCCCCAAGTGGACAAGCTCAGCGATGGACTGGGAGAGACAATCAGCCACCTGGTTGTTTTTGCCAGCAACATGTTGTATGTCTGTGGTGAACTCCAAGATGAAGGAGAGCTGGCATTGTTGACAGGCAGACCACGGCTCGCCTACCTTAGCCATAGTGAACGACAGTGGTCTGTGGTCCACAAATGCCATGAACCATCGAGCCATCGAGCCATCAAACCATCGGTCAAGAGTCATTGCATAATTGAGCTGGCGGTAATCACTGCATGGGTGCCATCTGTGGCCAGGTCTTGGCGCAATGAGCGTGGACAGGTGGACCAGTGATGGATGTGGTGTTCCACCCTGTGTTTGGCGAGGAGGACAAGAAGGTGGGCTGCGTGAGGTCTGAGAACTCAGCAAGGAGCTGGACAAACTCATCTGCAGCGAGGAGCATGCTAGACAGTCTGATGGCCTCCGGCCTGCTGAGTGTACTGCATAGCAGCAGAAAATCACAGAGTTAAACAGACGGCAGCCCTTAATGTCCACCAACAGTCTGATTCTAGCTGTGGCAACAATCGCTATCTCCCCCGCCATTGATGAAGCAGTTGGTATTACTGACTGTTGGGCTCTGGCCAACACATTACTGACTCAGTAATGGTGGTGTTGGCCAAAGCAGTGTGTACCTGGGAAGGCAGCTGCTGCAGAAACAGTTTAATAAATAAAAAGTCAGGCTTGTGGCTTCAAGGGCGAGCTAGCATTTTGTCTGTTAGCTCAGATCGTTGTTGTCGCCGAGGCCGGAAGGCAGAAAGTCCAAAAGTCTTTAAAAGATGAGCTTTTAATGCACAATATTTGTCCTGCGCCTGAGAATGCTTGAGAATGCTCACCACTCTGCCCGCTGTTGAACTGCTCAGGGTTGTGACGACATAATAGTATTTAGTGGAATCTGCAGTAATGTTGTGGGATTAACAAAACTGGTAAGGTTCTCTTTTGGCTGCACACTACCACTGTGGCTGTTTATTCACACACTCACACACCAGAAATTGGCACCATTCTAACATCCACTGTAACACAGTATGGTGCAGCTGTTACCATGGTTACACTTCCACTTCTTAAAGGGAGTGAGTCAAGATTAACTGTACACAGAACCTCACCATACCAGGAATCCTATAACCCAACATTTCATTCTGAACACACATATAAACAAGTCTCTTAAGTCCATGAAGGCTCTGCTACAATATCATATTTTAGATTACTCAAAGTTTCCACTGTTTGCCTCGATGACAGCTTTGCACACTTTTGGCAATAGCACAATCAGCTTCATTAGGTCGTCACCTGGATGGTTTTCAGTTAACAGGTGTGCCTCGTCAGAAGTTAAGTGGTGGGATTTCTTCCCTTCTTCATGCATTTGAGACCATCAGTTGTGTTGTGCTGAGGTAGTGCTGGTATACAGCAAACAGCCCCATAATACACTACTGTAGTAATCCATATTATGGCAAGAGAAACAATAGTCCATCATTACTTTAAGACATGAAGGTCATTCAATCCAGAACATTTCAACAACTCTGAAAGTTTCTTAAAGTGCCGTTGCAAAAACGGTCAAATGCTGTGATGAAACTCTCTCATGAGGACCGGCCAGGAAAGGAAAACCAAGATTATTATCTAAATGTGCCTGCAACCTCAAGTTCCTGTTTTGCAGAGCAAGGCTTTTCGACTTTTCTGTTAAGAAACGTCTCATGTCATCATTGATATAGTGTCATTATGATTCTTCCTGTTCTGCTTGTGTTCATGGTAAGTGTCAAGAGTGAATAATGCAGCCAGAAGTTCCTTTTTTTTTACACTGGTTCAATGTTGTGGAACAGCCTTCCACTACACATCCAGTTTTTGAATATAAGACGGGTTTATAGACAGGTTACTTTTTTATGGAACAGGGTCACAAATTTATAATGAAATCTGCAAATGACATTGTTACTTTAGCTGTCGCAGCCTCATGAGGCTGGTTAAGATATTGCCAAGAGTGTGCAAAGCTGTCATGAAAACAAACAATGGTTACTGTGAGGAATCTTAAATATGAAACGTATTGTATTGTTTATATATATTTTTTTATCATGATTTCATACATGTTATTTAATAGCTTTGATGTCCTCAGTTTTGTTCTACAATGTAGAAAATAGTAAAAGTAAAGAACCCTTGAATGAGTTGGTGTGTCAAAACTTTTAACTGGTGCTGTAAGCAGTTTAATTTGGAGGCCTTTTGGAGCGTCAGAGGGGCGTAATGAGAAGCTAAGGGTCATTGTGTAGACAGTCCAGGTCTGAGCCCTGTGGACTTCCTGATATGATGTGGACACCGATCCTTTCTATGATATATCAATTCCCTTATTTGATCATTCCAGGATCCTCTGTTGTCTTTCAGCGAGAAACACATTTTAATTATTTATCATCATTTCCATTCAGCCACATGTGAAACTGAAACTCACTGTGTGTTGGGTACAATTTATAGTTTGATATGTGATATATTCACTTAATTTTCACTTTCCCTTAAAACATTTGGGCTAATAAATACCTTGTACAGTTTATAAGACATCAAAATCATAACCAAGGTTATTAAATAATGAATTTACATTCAGAATATCAATAAATACAGATGCAAACAAATAAAATATTTCTATATATTCTGCCAGCAGGAATGGTTCATGTGTGTTCGGCATCTGAGCAGTGAAGTCCAATTATACGCTGCGGCTCAACAGAATGCAGGTTTTTATGAATGTGCAGATATTTGTCACAGTTTGAGGAAACGCTGCTGTGCTGGCAGTGGTGACCGTGCACCTTTATGAATATTTGGATAGTGCATATACGTGCAGATACAAAGCTGTTAGAACCGACTGACAGCTGATCAGCTGCGTCGTCGTCGTCCTGTTTCCTCGTTTCCTCTCTGCTCACGTCTTCAACGGGAGAGACTAAGATTCATGAGGGAAACATGGATGCAGTGAAGGGAATTAGGACGTATCCCGTCACTCGTTAGGAGCGACCGTGAAGAGATGAAGACCATTAACCCTTTAAGGACTATAAAGACCAGGAGTAGAATATCATAACATACAAATCCACCTTATTAGGCCTATTATGTGTATGTGTAATATCTTCATATCAGTACGCTGACACATTTAAAAATTTACATTTAGGCTACATAAACTGTGTATGTCACATTATGATCATATATTATTATCTATATTATATACTGTATATATTATTATATACTATATATTATATATGTTTATAGTATTATATGATTATTGTAATCATGTTGTTATGTTTGTCAATCCTCCAATCAGTGACTGTAGCTGCAGCTAATAAAACACTGATAATAATTCTGATTGCTGTCAAAACTAGTTCAACTTTATGATGATAATAATAATAATAATAATAATAAAGAATTGAAAAGAAGATTCTTCACATACAGAACTGTGAAAAAGTTTTCAGTACTATAAATAAAGTGAGGATTCTTTAATGATGCCATGAATAGTTTTTATTCATCAATGAAAGTCATACAAAGTTCAATAAACAGCAGAAATCTAAAGTAAATCAATATTTGCTGTGAGCAGCTTTGCCTTTAAAACAGCGGCAGGTCTCCTCGATACACCTGCACACAGTGTTTCAGGTATTTACTTTAGTATCGTTAGAAAATATAAGAAAAGTAGCTTAAGGACCTTTTTTCCAAAATAAGATTAAAGAGAAGATTCATCATCAAATATGAGCTCAGGGTGCAACTGTCTTTTAATTTATAAAAACTATTATTAAACAAATACATGAATAAATAAAATGTGCAAAGAAAATGTGAAGTTTTGGCCGGTTTTCTGTTTTCAGTGTTGTCGTCGTTGTTGTCAGGATTTATTATCACAGAGATGTCGACTGAATAAATGAGAAGATTCGTCGTCACATCAGTGAAAAAATCATTTAAGGCTGCAGAGTCGGGGCCTGATCAATAATTCTGATTGTCCTGCATCACATGATCACTTTTATTATCATCAGTACCAACTCATCAACAACTTTATCAAAAAAGTTAAGAGACTCATCCTATGGGCTCATTTGTGCTCCTTAATCAATACATTTAAATAAAGTTATTGAATAATATTTCACAATTTAATAGATAGATTTTTTTTTAAAATCAATAATAAATTACAGATTAAATTATTAGATTTCTAAATGAATGAATAAAACAACAGAAAAATGAATCTGATCAAAACGGTTTGATCATCTAAAAATAAATTAAAATTCAATACATATTTAAAAGAATAATCAATATATATAAAGAATAATCAATCAATAAATATAAATGATAATAAAACTTTAAATTAAAAAATGAATTAACAATCAATCTTTTAACAGTCCATTTAGTATATTGTTAAACTGTGGATTGTTTATTTAATTTATTGATCAAATTCCACATTTTATTATTGATTCATTAATCGATTGATTGATAGTTTAATCAATTCATAAATGGACTATTAAGCTGTACAAATGAGCCCCCACACTTTAATACTCATTGTTATTATGTTATTATATGTTATTATGTTCTTATTGTTTGTTTTAATTGTGTTTTTTTAACAGCTGTTATTCTAATAAATAAAAACATAATTAATAATTAAACAAGTTTCTTCCTGCAGCCACAAAGTTTAGTTTAAGTTTATTATCTGAAAGTTATTTTGAACTAAAGTGCGTCAGTGCTTTATGACTAAAACATGTTGAACATGTTTTTATTTTTCAGCTTTGTTCTGTTCTGTTTGACCTGAAAATAAAAGATTTGTATTGTATGATGAAGAGTTTCTTCTTCTTCCTCCAGGATCCATGACGACCGGTTTCAAGCTGAAACTGGACTGACCTGTAAAACACACACACACACACACACACACACACACACACACACACACACACACACACACACACACACATACACACACACACACACACACACACACACACACACACACACACACACACACACACACACATACACACACACACACACAGAGGGTGAGTGTGTGATATGTTAGTTTTGGGCAGAATATCAGCCTGAACTCATCATAATACTAGTTTTATAATCAGTAATAGAAGAAGTACTCAGATCCTTTACTACAGTAAAAGTACATAAGTATTATGAGCTTGATGTAGTTAAAGTATTGCAGTAAAAGTACATAAGTATTATGAGCTTGATGTAGTTAAAGTATTGCAGTAAAAGTACATAAGTATTATGAGCTTGATGTAGTTAAAGTATTGCAGTAAAAGTACATAAGTATTATGAGCTTGATGTAGTTAAAGTATTGCAGTAAAAGTACATAAGTATTATGAGCTTGATGTAGTTAAAGTATTGCAGTAAAAGTAGTGGTTTGGTCCCTCTGACTGATATATTATTATATATGACATCATTAGATTATTATTAGTGAAGCATCAGTGTTAGAGCAGCATGTTACTGTTGTAGCTGCTGGAGGTGGAGCTAGTTTACACTACTTTATATACAGTTAGCTAGTTTAGTCCAGTGGTTCCCAACCTAGGGGTCGGGCCCCTCCAATGGGTCAGCAGATAAATCTGAGGGGTCGTGAGATGATTAATGGGAGAGGAAAGAAGAAAAAACAAAGTTCTGATACACAAATCTGTTTTCAGTTTCATTTAATAAGTGTGGTTCTGTGAGTGGGACTCTTTTCTTGACTCATTTTTCTAGCGCTCATGTTATGAGGTCGTCTACCAGGAACGTGACGTTATTTTGATGAATTTGCAGCAAACATTGAGTTGAAGTTTTTAGCAGGACGACTCTGCGCTGGTTCTGTCTGTGTTGATGAACTGATGCCCTTCAAACCAATGAGGAGGCTGCGTCTGACCCTCTTCTATAATTACATCTTTCTATCTCTAATCAATGTTATGGATGTCTGAAGTGATCCTGATCCTGGATGTCAATTATTCTAATCTAAGTCTGGAAATGTTGATTATTAAACTCCAACTCAGTTCTTTTCCATGAAGGCTGAAGACTTTTCTGTTTGCCTTTTATTAAATCTAATTGGAGGTTTTTGATTCATATCTCACACTGTGCAGTAACTTTTCTCCTGTTTTATTTCTTATTTTAACTTATTTTTATCTAACATTTAACTCTCTGCTTTTTGTAAGACGTCAAAAGACAAAAAGGTTGGAAACCACTGGTTTCATCTTTAACAATGTGTTGTATTTTAAAAGCTTGTTATATTATCCATTGTGTGTTTAGTTACTGAAAAGTAACTAAAGCTGTCAAATAAATGTAGTGGAGTAGAAAGTACAATATTTCCCTCTGAAATGTAGAAAGTAGCATCACATGGAAATACTCAAGTAAAGTACAAGTCGTAGAGTAAATGTACTTTTTTTATTTTCCACCACGGCTTATTATTTATTATACTGTATATAATGTGTTTATATACTATAAATAAAATGTTTAGATGTTATTCCCTCAGATATTATAATGGAAAGCTAAAGAGCACATTATCAATAACTCACTATCTTTTGAAATTTTTAAAAAAATAAATTGTCATCACATTTAATTCATGAATTCTACTTTCTCATGTATGTTAATGGGGTGGACAAAATATTAGGAACACCTTATTATCTCTCTGACAATGTCAACAAAAACTGAGGATGTATAAGTTTCATAACAGTAGAGTTGATGGCAGATCTGTTGCATTAGATTGCACAGGTGTTCCTAATAAAGTGCTCGCTGAGTGTATTTCTGACCATTTGTTATTGTCATTTATTTTCTTAGTATTTTGCTAAATCATGTTGTATTTATTAGTTAAGTATTTTTTATGGCATCAAACAGGTGTCTGTCCCCACAACATGATCAAAACCAGAACACACACCCTGAGGATGCTTATTGAAACAGGAGATTCCCTGACCGACCCTGAACCTCTCATCTTACCCCTGAAACAGACCTTTGAGGAGGTGAGGACAGGACATGTTCTGAGCTCTGTCCTCATTGAGACGCACCTTGTTGTTGCAGAATCCCTGACCCAGGATCAGTCCCAGCAGTGAGTTGAGGATGTTCGCTCCACAGAGGACGACCTGCAGCCCGCTGGCGCCCCCCAGCACGCTGAACAGAACTACATTCCACTGAACCACACCTCTGGGCTCCAGACACACTCCCGACCACAGACTGCTGTTATACAGATACCCTGCATCCCTGAGAGACAGAGACGAGCCATCAGAGTGTCGAACAGCAGGAATGTGTGTGTGTGTGTGTGTGTGTGTGTGTGTATGTGTGTTTCTATCCTTATTGGGGCCATCTCTGGTATAAACAGTGACCTTACTGGGACCAGTAGTCCTCATGGGGACTAAAGCTCGTTCCTAATGTGCAAAATGTTAGGCTGTACAAAATGAATGGAGTCTAACAGGGATAGCAAACGTGTGTGTGTGTGTGTGTGTGTGTGTGTACGTGTGCGTGTGTGTGTGTTTGTCTCACTGGTCAGCGGTGGGTTTGAGTGGGACCCCCCAGGTGGAACCAGAGCTGGTGTTGTACAGACAGAGAGGACCCTGCACGAGACCGGTGGCACTGACCAGACAGCACATCCCAGCAGCCAGCAGACACACACAGGAGTACGTCACCTGACACAACATCTGGATACAGAGAACATACATCTGTAACACCAGAAAAACCTGCAGCAACATCTGGATCAACAGAACAACATCTGTAACACCTGACACAACATCTGTAACACCTGACACAACATCTGTAACATCTGAAACACCTGACACAACATCTGTAACACCTGACACAACATCTGTAACACCTGACACAACATCTGGACATACAGCAGGCCCAAGCAGGCAGAATGTTTGCAGTTTCCAAACACAATCAAACGACATAATTAAAATGTTGCACTTTTAATCTGAACTTTTCAAACATCTGCTCACCTCACTCCTGAAGGCGCAGCAGCCTCGTGTTTTGCTGCTCCGCACAAACGCTCGAGCTCCGAGCAGAACCTGAAACCAGACACGACAACAAACATCAGTCAGCTCTGATACGAACACTCAGAGTTTCATCGCTGCAGTTAGATTAGATTAGATTAGATTAGATTAGTAAATCTGAATTATTATCTTAATTAAACAGACGAGTCTCAGGATCCCAAAACAAAACAGACTTTATATATTTTCAGGCAGTAACAGGAATTAAAGCTGATGACACACTGAGTCTGAATTTAACCTCAGAGGAGAAACACGTGACAAAACACCAAAATACACACAGCTGCCCTGAGTCACACACACACAGCACATGACACATCACACACACACACACACACACACACACACTTCTCTCTCACCAGGAGGCCGGACCCCCACAGGCCCGGGACCCAGGTGGCCTCTCTGGTCACATGACCATCCAACAGGAAGTGGATCTTCAGCTCAGGAAACAGCAGCAGGATGTTGGAGAGAATGCAGACGGTTGCCAGGGGAACCAGAGAGACGCCGACACATCGCAGACACCTGGAGACGCACATCTGTACGCGAGCAGAACGTTAATGATGATGGAAATTAATATTTTATATTTGGTCAAACAAATATCATCCGAGAGAATCACTGATTTAATATCTGCCATAAAATGAACACGTTTCTGAGAGAAACAAATAATTTGTTTAATTTTGTCTTGTTTTGCCTCTTTTTAAAGCTGCATTAACTGATCGATCAATCAATCAATCTTTATTTGTCTAGAACCTTTCATACAGGTGAGATACAGATGACAAACCAACAATAAGACAAATAACAAAACAAATGTAAACAGTAAAACAATTTGAGACTAATGCACACGAGAAATACAAATTATGAAAATGTAATCAAATAAAAATAGATTTAAAAACTAAAATAATAAATAAAAAAGAATGAAATAAAAATTAGATTAAAAATAGATTAAAAAGACAAAGAAATAAAATTAAAATTAATCAAATAAAATTTGACAACATGAATAGAATAAAGTAAGATGAGGGCATTTATTATTATTCTCAAAAGAAAACAAGTCTGTATTTATTGTTATAATCTTGTTTTCTGTTTCTGATCGGTTCCCTGCAGGGATCAATACCGAGTCCACATGTTCAAACTCTTCACACAGTCGACAGTTATGGATCAAACTGTGACACATTTGCATAGTTTTCACACAGAAAGCATTCAGTGACTACAGCCTTCACATGTCTTCAATACTTTTCAAACACAAACAAGCAACAAAACATTTGACATGTTTACATCCTCACTTCTAAACTCTTCAGTTTATCTTCAAACACTAACATGTATTCATACGGATCATAACCGCACTGAAATACATCTATACTCAATCAAAAAAACAAGATTAAAGCTTCCTGCTGCGTTTCTACGACTCGTTTCCTGTAGATACACTGTAGTACGTTCTATAGAGAGCTACACATCTGACTGTATTTACACTATATACACATTTATACACTATCAACCATTAAAACTACATAAACACAATAAAACAGTGATGTAATAAAGATCCTCATGTGCTGCCTGTTGTTGTGTTTTTATCTCAGTGTGTCTGATTGATAAATGAGTCGTTGTGTTTGTGTGTTTGTGTGTAAAACAAGCTGCTGTTTGTTGGTAAAGTGTTAAACTGTGCAGGGAACCAATCAATAAAGGATTATTTTCATTATCTATTATTTTGTTTAATTAATCAACTGATTGTTTAGTCGATAAAATGTTGGAAAATAGTGATAAATCTCCATGGTGATGTCTTCACGTGTCTTGTTTCTGACCAACAGTCCAAAACACCAAATAATGATGTAATAAAATAGAGAAAGGCTTCATAAAGGCAAATAGTCTATGAACAAAACAGATTAGTTTTGTGTTTCTGATCAATTAATCAATTTATCAACTAATAATTTCAGTTCTATTCCTGAAAAAACCAAATTTTACACATTTTAAACTTTGACTTGATTAAATATTATTATTATTCACTCATCTAAACAGCAAAAAAATCTGAAAAAGATGAAGTAAAACCAATAACATGATGTTAACCTTACATCCCTCCTGCAGAGTCTAATAATGTCAAGTGTCTGTGAGCGAATCACTGTCACATGTTGCTCTGCAGATAGAAACACGTCTACTCACCCTGAAGAGTTGACTGCTGACAACAGACGAACGTCCGGATTGGAGTTGATCTGAGGAGGAACCTGAGACATTTATATCTGCTCCTCAGAGACACGTAGACACTCCTACAGCCGTGTGACACAGGAAGCGTCCTGACATACTAAATAACATGAAACATTCTCAGAATCTCTAGTCTATTTTGCTGCATCTGCAGATTTCCAAAGTGTGTTGTGCATTTCCTTTATTTTTTTTAGTTTTCAGACAGTCTAAACATGTCTGCAGCTCCCCAGCGGTTGAAAGTAACTAAGTACATTTACTCAAGTACTGTACTTAAGAACAGTTTTGAGGTATTTGTACTTTACTTGAGTATTTCCATGTGATGCTACTTTCTACATTTCAGAGGGAAATATTGTACTTTCTACTCCACTACATTTATTTGACAGCTTTAGTTACTTTTCAGATGAAGATTTGACACAATGGATAATATAACAAGCTTTTAAAATACAACACATTGTTAAAGATGAAACCAGTGGTTTCCAACCTTTTTGTCTTTTGACGTCTTACAAAAAGCAGTGTGTAGTCGGGGTCACATTTCACATGTCTATGAGTTGTTAACAGCTCCACCAAATAGTGATTTTTCCCTCTAAACTTCTCACATGCTTTCATTTCAATAAATGTTCAAATGATCCAATATTTCAGCAAAAATCAAAGATTAGAGAAAAAGTCCAAAAACTGAAAACAGATTTGAAAGAGGAAAGGCATCAAGACAGAATGTAAAATAAACACATTATAAAAAGACATTTAAATTGACTTTAAAACAGTTAAATGTTAGATAAAAATAAGTTAAAATAAGAAATAAAACAGGAGAAAAGTTACTGCACAGTGTGACATATGAATCAAAAACCTCCAATTAGATTTAATAAAAGGCAAACAGAAAAGTCTTCAGCCTTCATGGAAAAGAACTGAGTTGGAGTTTAATAATCAACATTTCCAGACTTAGATGAGAATAATTGACATCCAGGATCAGGATCACTTCAGACATCCATAACATTGATTAGAGATAGAAAGATGTAATTATAGAAGAGGGTCAGACGCAGCCTCCTCATTGGTTTGAAGGGCATCAGTTCATCAACACAGACAGAACCAGCGCAGAGTCGTCCTGCTAAAAACTTCAAACTCAATGTTTGCTGCAAATTCATCAAAATAACGTCACGTTCCTGGTAGACGACCTCATAACATGAGCGCTGGGTCTCTTTCTAGTGAACTCAGAGTTCAGGGAGGAACTGAAGTAGTTTATTTAAATGTTTTGATGCCGTTGCATCACGATCAATGTGTTTTTATTACTAAACCAGTTGATGCATTCATAATTTAGCCAATGAAACCACAGAGCGACAGTCTGTGCAGAAGGACTTTCATAATGATCTTGCAACATATGAACATGTTGACAGCACAGTGTGATGTCATGTCATCGGAAAAATATAACTCATCTAGAAAAATGAGTCAAGAAAAGAGTCCCACTCACAGAACCACACTTATTAAATGAAACTGAAAACAGATTTGTGTATCAGAACTTTGTTTTTTCTTCTTTCCTCTCCCATTAATCATCTCACGACCCCTCAGATTTATCTGCTGACCCTTTGGAGGGGCCCCGACCCCTAGGTTGGGAACCACTGGACTAAACTAGCTAACTGTATATAAAGTAGTGTAAACTAGCTCCACCTCCAGCAGCTACAACAGTAACATGCTGCTCTAACACTGATGCTTCACTATTAATAATCTAATGATGTCATATATAATAATATATCAGTCAGAGGGACCAAACCACTACTTTTACTGCAATACTTTAACTACATCAAGCTCATAATACTTATGTACTTTTACTGCAATACTTTAACTACATCAAGCTCATAATACTTATGTACTTTTACTGTAGTAAAGGATCTGAGTACTTTCAGAAGGACTTTCATAATGATCTTGCAACATATGAACATGTTGACAGCACAGTGTGATGTCATGTCATCGGGAAATATAACTCATCTAGAAAAATGAGTCAAGGAAAGTACCTGAGTCATCAAGATAATTACACCGACAGCAGAGTCCCACTCACAGAACCACACTTATTAAATGGTTTAAAGTTGCATCTGATGTCATTTTGTTCGACTTCCTGAACTATTTAGTAAAACGTCATTTCTGATTAGTTTTTCTGGATGAATGATTATAAAAAACTTGAGCTGTGTTCTTTTTATTTACAGGTGCAGAAGACACAATGTAAGAACAAATGTTTCTCCACAGCAGCTGTATTTCCAGCTGTACGTCCATGTGGGCACAACACAATAACTAACTACAGCGTGTTATACAACATATTATGGGAAACCAACTGGAAAACTCACTCCGCTTGGAGGTCAGAGGTCACTGAGGCAGTAAATACAGTGATCACAGAGGACAGAAACATTTGTAAATGATCTTTCAGAAGCAGCTCCGGCTGCTGAGTTTCAGGTTTTTCTCACTTCATCTTTTTCTCTATTTTTGGTTCTTCTAAGAACAGTCGTCTTATTTTAGCTCATCCGTGAATCACTGTGTTGGTATTGAGGACAGCAAAGACTCATGGGAAACCTGCTCATGTTTGATCCGTCATCCAGCGTCGACCTCTGCCTACAGGATGACGTGTTCTCTGATCTGAACTGACCTGGTTTCAAGATTCTCGTGGTCTGTTTTAACTGATCTGTGCTGAAGGTGGAACAGAAGTGGACTGAAAGCCTGAACAGGTGGACCTGGTTTTCATGGAGGCAGATGGAGATCCACTTTTTAAAGTGATCTTGGTCCAGTGGTTTGGTCTGCACCCAAAAATGGACCAAGACTTTCCATTTAAAGTGGTCTTTAAGGTAGGACTGAGCAACATATTGATATTATATAAATATCGTGATATCGTGATATTGTGATGTGGCTTTTCCTGGTTTTAAAGGCTCAATTACAGTAAAGTGAGACTGGTCTTTACCCATTCAGTCATTACATCCATGTTCCTGATTATTTATCAGAAATCTCATTGAGTAAATATTTTGTGAAAGCACTAATAGTCGTCCCTACAATAACATCACAATATCAATATCGAGGTATTTGGTCAAATATTTGATTTTGTCCGTATCCCCCAGCTTCAGTCTGTCTGTTCTGGTGTGAATCAGTGTATGATGGTAAACTTGGTTCAGTTTCTTTTCACACAGAGAAAAATCCAATCGTCACTGCCAGCCAGGTGAGAACGTTCTCTCTGCTCATTGGTCAGTTGTGTCTGGGGGCGGGAACAAGAACGTAAACACAGGAAGAAGCTCCTCTGGCCAAATACAACGTTCATTGTTGCAACAGTTCCGAACCAGAGCAGGTATGAAAACGCCTTCAGTCTGGTGGTTCAATATCCACCAGGGTTCAAACGGGACTCCGGCAGGTTTTCCTCCTCGGTGAGATTCGTTTGTGTAGATCTGAACAGTAATCCTACTCGGACCAAAACAACCGCACAGAGACCGTTTAGAGGGACAAACTGCAGCAGTTTGTTTGTGGAACGTGATCCGACAGACTACCAAGCGTGTACTGTGAGCGAAACGGCTCCCGTAGCCAGAAGCGCTTTGCATGCTGGGATGTTGATAAGTGAATTTAACAGTTGCTAACAGCTAGAAGCTAGCCCATGGATGTATAATAAGAGCTGGATAGGGCGCCGCCGCTCAGCCTTGCAGCTAATTTTTCCCAGTGGTCACTCGCGGTATTGCAGCGAAAAATCCCCCTGCGGCCCAAAAAGCATTTCCCCCATAGACCACCACTGTAAAAGAGACGCCTGTAAAACTGTTGACAGGACGCCTTGAACTGCAAACAATATCAATTATGACTCTTTCTATTATGAACTTTTGATCCATGGAGGTTTTATGTTTGTAAAACTTTCCTCGAGCTGAGAAAAGCGATTTAAAAATCCGTGACGTCATCACAATGTAAAGTCTATGGGCCGAGCGGGAGCTTGTGGGCGGGGCCAGCGGGGGAAACGCTACTGTGCATATTCAGTGGGCTGCACAACACGGACGCTAACCTGGAAGCTAGAAACTTTTTTTGGCGTATGCGCCAGGCGAGCAATTCCTTTAGGACTGAATTGGCGCCATTTTTAGTCCGGTATCCAGCTCTTATAACACATCCATGGAATTTAACAGTTGCTAACAGCTAGCAGCTAGCCGGACATTGACTTGAGGTCCTTCCTGTGTTTACGTTCTTGCTCCCGCCTCCAGAAACACCTGACCAATGAGCAGAGAGAACGTTCTCACCTGGCTTGCAGTGATGCATTTTGGTTCACTTGGATTTTTATCTGTGAAAAGAAATCGAACCGAGTTTACCTTCATACACTGATTCAGACCAGAGCAAACAAAACCCTCTACAGACCCTTCAGGGAAGCAGATGTTGGTGTTGTATGTTTAGTGTTTGATAATCGCGACCGCTTGAGAAGAAAGATCTCAGTCTGCTTCTGAGCAAACGTCTGACTGACCTTAACGAACCAAACAGACAGATCAGTTAAGAGGTGAAAACATTCATAGTGTCCAACACGGTTCCTGCACTGAGTCAGAGAACACAATGAAAATGAAACTGGAGACATTTAATGTGGCAAAAGACTTTTTCAGTCATCATCACGCAGAGCAGGTTGAGTCTAAAACAGTCTGAAACCAGAACATCCATGTGAAGCTCCAGGGGACGTTTGTTTCAGAAGCCGCGGTCAAGACACACGACACACACGCACCTCTCATCCACGAGGTGACGGCGGTTTGGTTTGGTTTGACGAGCAGAAGTTCAGACGTTAACATCAGGCTCCTCCAGAGTCACATGACCACAGAGAAGCCACAGAAACCTCAGCGTGGTGATGAAACTTCCTCTGAGCGAAGCAGCAGCGGAGCTTCACTCAGACGTCCAACATTGCCGTACATTTCAGAGGAAATACTGTACTTTCCACTCCACTACATTTATTTGACGGCTAAACTTAAATCTCAGACGTAGATTTTACATGTAAAACAGAAGATATATTTATATATATGTTATTATATTTTCACCTTGACATTAGTCCTTTATTGTTGATTAGTGTAAAAAAAAAAAGCCTCATTAAATCATCTTTAATTTGATGGTATAAAACAATAAAACATGAAAAAGTGGGTCGGTTTTACGTAACGAGTACTTTTACTTTTGATACTTTGGGGAAATTTAGCAACTAATACTGTACTTTTACTGAGGATCTTGAATACAAGTCGAGGTTTGGAAGCACATTTCATCACGAGGGAAAGAAAATTATAAAACGTTAGGAGTGATAAATGTACGGCAAGTCAGAAAATATCCATTTATATCCTGTTCTGATGTTGTATGTTCCAAAATTTGAGGTTTGCAATGTTTTGTTTTTTTTTTTACTTTCCTGACAAGTTAGAGGGGAGCTAAAGGACGAGTTCACAGTTTATCAAGTGTGTCTTAAACCAACAGTCAGTCATCAAATGAACATTAAAGCTGTTTTTCTTACTGTAATCATTCCTCCTGTTCATACTGACCATTAGAAGATCCCTTCATAATGACCTTACAATGGAAGTGATGGGGGACAAAATCCACAGTCCTCCTTCTGTGCAAAAAAAAATGTATTTAAAAGTTTATCTGAAGCTAATATGAAGCTTCAGCGTCCAAATGAGTCAAATCCAGTAGATATCTATACAAGGAGAAAAACCACGGGACCCAATCCAAGAGGTGGTGACTTGATTAAGCAGCTCTTCAGAAGGGAGGCATTTTGGATCTATGAATTGAATATTATTGAACCTTATGGACTTAATGAAACACAGGATTTGAGTTTTCGTCTGAGATATGTAAATATTAACTTGTATTTCTCTCTACAGGCTGTTTGGACTCTTGGGGAGAGATGTAGAGGGACGTTCTGCTCATCCTGTTCAGTCAGTTGTTTATAGGATGTAATGAAGTGTAATTATATAAAATGTTGTCATTCTTGTAACTTTGTGCAACATTAATCACATCATGTTTTTTGTAATATGTAAATCTTCATTTTCTTTGTAAAATGTTCACTTTGAGGAAATGAAGACTGTGATAATGAGTCATGTGACTCAGATGTGTTTATCTCAGCAGTCGTACTGAGCGAACCTGAAGAGGCTGCAGGCGAAACACGTTGTTCGCTCCTAATAAAGTCACAGTGAAGTCAAAGTCCCTCTTTTTGTTACTATACTTCCACCTGCAGCTCAACAGGGAAACACTGTCCGAGGAAACACAAAGAGGGAATTTGATGCTAAAAAGACTGTAAATGTGTCAGATATCCACTTGATATGACTAACTCAGACTGATGAAGCTGAAGAGAAGCTTCACAGAGACTTTTAACCCTCCTGTTGTCTTCCCATCGACCATGCAACTTTTGTCCTCTGGGGTCAATTTTGACTCCAGAGGACAAAAGTCCACAGATGCTATAAATTTTAATAAAACACCTAAAATTCAATGAAAGTAGTGATAACTTACTTGCAAAGTGTGTGGTATGGAACCATCCATGTGATTTTCAGGCAATTAGATGAAAGAAATCCATATTTGTGATATAAAAACATTTGAAAACGGGTCAAATTTGACCCGAGGACAACAGGAGGGTTAAATGACTCCATCACTTCCAATGAAAGCACATTTGAAGGATCTTTTAATATCCAGTATGAACAGGAGGAATGATTACATTACTGTTACTATGGAAACCTGACTGCTGGTTTAACGCACTGTGAACTGGTCCTTTAAGTTAAAGAAGCATTGAAACTGTGATATTAACGGCAGACAAAAACAATCTGCTGATGAGGACCATGTGATGTGGTAGAAAGCTGAGTAAGCGGACCTTGAGTTGAGTTTCATTAACTGTGATATGAACCATTCGGACAAATCGAAGCAAAAAATCTTTCAGTGTCGGATGATTTTAGACAAAAAAATATGAAAAAGATTTATTTTTTCATCCATTAAAGGGAAACAAACATTTGAACATTTGGATGTTTGTAATTTTACAGATACAAAACGTTTCTTCTCCAGATATATTTCTCTGACTGAACAGTTGTCAGAGTTCACTTTTTATTTCTTAGAAAACTCAAGAACCAAAAACAACACAACAGGTCCGACTGGATCAGCAGTGATCAGTCTCAGCTGGACTCCATCAGCCTCACACGTACATACACACATGTAGCGCTGCCACTAATGATTATTACTGTCATTATCAATTAATCCATTAATTAAAGATGTTCGGACCAGAGAATGACAGAAAATGATGAAAAATGTGGATCAGTGTTTCCTAAAGACGACGTCCTCATATTCACTTTACTGTCATAGAAACTGGCGACTAATTTAATAGTTGGCAATTAATCAATTAGTCGACACATGCTAAATGCTAAATGCTACATATTAAATGTAATGAAGCTGATGTCCTTATAGTGTTGTGTCACATCAGAGTTACTGTAATTGTTCACATTAGTGTTACTTTCTGAAAGTTTATAAATCGTATTTGTTGCAAAATAAAACCTGAAAACATAAAACAAACATACGTCTTATTTCAGCCAAAGTCCAACTTTTGAGATAATTTTACCCAAATTTATTGCAGATGGTGTTTTTTATGTTGACAGAATTTAAACCTTTAACATGAACAACTTCAGTCTTCATTTATCTGATACATGTTAACATGTGCAGCTCCTCTGGTATCACGCTAACATCTGAAATGGTAGGAACATGTAAACAAGAGATGTTTAGTCCAGCTGAGGCTGACAGGAAGCAGGTCATTGGTTGATGATGATGTCATCGGCCCTGAACGGCAGCGTAGTGGAGATATTAGTAGCAGAGGAGGTCTCACTCCCGACCAAAGTGTTGAACTTAACTTTCTCTCCCAAAATATAAAACAAGTCAGTCATAAAGTCTTTCACACTGTTTAAACCAGTTGTAGAGAAAAACAAGGCACCAGTGGAACAACACAGGTCAGAGCTGAGAGGAGGAAGAGGAGGAGGAAGACAACAGAACAAAAAAAATCTTTTCTTAAAACTTATTTACAGCCTGAAGCTTCAAACTATTTGGTAAAAATATATGAACTGTTTCAGCTTCTCAACATGCAACAAGATAAAAACATAAACCGGAGCCTCCTGGTGGACATTCAGCAGAACTGCACCCAGTGAGACGTTTACACTATATGGCCAAAAGTATGTGGACGCCCCTGTTTGGCTGTTTTGTTGTTGTTGTTGTTGTCTTCTGTATTCCTGAGATTTTAGACAATAATTCTTCCAGCTTTGTGTCAACAGTTTGTTGTTGCTGTTCAGAGCTGCAACTGACAATTACTTTCAATTCTGATTAATCGATTAATTGTTTGGTCAATGAACGTGACGTCATCAAATGTCAAAGATCTTCAGTTTACTGTCACAGAGACTAAAGAAACCAGAAAATATTCACATTTAAGAAGCTGGAATCAAAACAAAACAAAACAAAAAGACTCAAAACAATTAATCGATTATCAAAATCATTATTTTAATAGTTGGCAACGGATCGATTCATCGACTGATGGTTGCAGCTCTGTTCCTGTTTCAATGTGACACGAAGCAGCTCCATAAAGAAAGAAACAGCTTTCCTACTTCACTGTGGAAGAACCCGACCGGCCTGCAGAGCACCGACTTCATCATCATCATCATCATCACACTGATGAATCTCTGCAGCTCGGCTCCAGCATCTGGTTTAAAGTCTAGAACCAGAAGCGTGGAGGCTGATCAGCTGTCCACATACTTTTGGCGACATAGAAAAAGAAAAAATGAAAGCCGAGTTGTAGACGGCAGATTTCTGTTTAACTTCTCTCAAAGCAACTTTTATTAACAAAGTTTGTTTCTGCAGAGAAAACAGAGAATAAAGCGACTCTGAACTGAAACTAGCAGGCGAGCGAGGAGAGAGGAGAGAGGAGAGAGGAGAGAGAGGGGGTTGGGGGGGGCGGGGGGGTTCAGCTGAGGCTGGAGAACATCTCAGTCAGGGTGGCCTGTTTGCTGCCTCTGCTGGAGGAACTGGGAGCTGTTAGAGTCTTCCCAGATGAAGCAGAGGAATGTGAGGAGCTGCGGGAGGAAGGGCTGGAGGTCTTTGTAGTCTTGGGGGGTCTGCTGGGCGTCGCCTTCCCTCGGCGGTTCTGTCGGAGCGGGTAGGCGTCGGCGGATCCTTTGCTCCTGTTGGTGGCTTGCTGCCGCTCCTCCTGGTCCAGCTTCTTCTGCAGGAGCAGAGCCAGCTGCCGGTCCTCCTCCTCCTGCTGCCGCCGGCTCAGCAGCTCCGCCTCCCGCTCACCAATCCACAGCAGAGCCGAACCCCCCGCCTCCAGCGAGGAGGAGGAGGAGGAGGAGGAGGAGGAGGAGGAGGAGGAGGTGGAGGGTAGGGAGGGACACCCTCGCTTAGTGACCATCACCTCCTCCTCCTCCTCCTCGACCTCCGAGCTCTTCCTCTTTGCTGTGGAGGCTGCTGCGTCTCCTCCGAGGTGACTCCTGCAGAGACGCTGCTCCTCCACAGACGCTGACAGAGAGGTCTGACGCAGAGTCGGCGGCTCTGAGGCGTCCGTCTCTACGTCACGGTCGTCCAGTCTGGAGCTGAGCGTCTGGGCGCCGTAGTAGTCCAGTTTAGGGAGGGGGCGCTCGGCCGGCAGCTTCACCTGAGAGAGGAGGATGTTCTCCTGCAACAACAAGTTCAACACTTCAAAGTTCTGACTTTCATTCAAATGTGAAGAAAAAAAAAAATATTCGAGCTGCAACGACTTGTTTAAACACATAACATGTAATTTCAGCTGCTAGGCGTCTCAATCAAAACAATAACAACAGACGGAGTGTGATGACGGTGTGAAGCAGCAAAGGATCATGGGAGTTGTTGTCTTCGTTGTTAAATAACCAGCTTCAGCGGGATAGGATTACTCCAGTGTTCATCATTTAGGATGTTTTTACCCGCAGAGGTCTCCTCCTCTCCAGAACAAACGGACCCGGAGATTACAGGTAAAAACACTGAATAAAACTGTTTCACCTAAAAAATCAGTGTTTCTCCGACAATGTTTGGTGACCACCGGACTTCCTGGAGGGGCTGTTAGCCGAGCTGCTGCTAACGTTTGTCCAGTTTATTTCTCTGATAACTTAAGATCCAGACGTCCAATGACTAAAATCCTTCTTCCGGCTAAAAGATATAGTTAAAAACCACCTAAATTTATCATGAAAATGTGACTTAAAACTGAATAAAAGTCCATTTATAACAGTTTCTGTGGAACAACCACAACGCCGATGTATTATCTTGTATGTGTGTAAGTTACTCTTTGGTAGACGCCATTGTAGCGGACAAACACAGCGCCGCCGTATGCATCTTGTGTGTGTTTACTCTTTGGTAGAGGAGGTATGACGCCATCGACAGGCGACCAAATGAAACGGTCCGTTACTTTGGTTAAATTACAGATTTCTCTGGGTTTGAAAATACACAACTCAACAACATATATAACACAGGTCTAGTTTTTTCTAGACATTTTAATGTGGAATAATTACATATTATAGCTTTAAATTCAAAATGTCTATAAACATGATTTGAAGTAGTTTCCTTCTGATCCAGCAGAGGGCATATTATGACACATTACTCTCTGACCTGTTAATAATAAATAAACATGGAGGACAGCAGCGAGTAAAGCCGCCCTGATCAGATAATCACGACAACGAAGAAACTGAGAAACAACAAAGATCAGACTTTTATTTTGTAAAAAAAAATTTAGTTTATATGTTTGTTATGGAAATAAAAAATATGGTAGCAATCAGTTTTTGGTTGTTTATCCTTTAAAGGTCTAAAAGTTCTTCTCTCAACTCAACATTAAAGTTTGATTCAGATCACAGAGTAAATACTTTTATATGAATATAAGATGAATCAGTTCAGCTGCTGCCGACATGTTGAATCATTGGTAACTGACCTTGTTCGCCATCAAGCTGCAGTCTGAGCTCGTTTTAGACGGAAGAGGACACAAAAACCTGAACACGACAAAAACAAACCACATCATCATCATCATCATCATCATCATCATCACCTTCAGAGATGCACAGAAACAAAACATCTTGGAAATATGCCGACATTTAACGGCAAATTTTTAGGACATTTGGTACAAATTATAAGAAAAAAAGTTGTTATTTATTATAAAGCTATTTGTGTTCATACTTTGACTTTTTTTCCCACAAAATTTCTTTAAGAACAATTTTGACAATTTACCTGAAAGAAAATCTGTAGTTTTATGTGCTGAATCTCATATTAGCGTGTTTGGTTTTTGGAATAATTTCCTAAAAGTATCTGCTGTTAATTCTTAAGTAGGGATGCACGATATTATCAGCACGTCATCGGTATCGGCCGATAAAAGCTCTAAAATGAAACATCGGCGAATTCCGCCGATTATGAGGTCGATATGTCGCCTTCACCTCCGCCGCCTGACTGTGCTTCTCTCAACGGACTGTTTCTCCCTGAAGGTCCTGGTGTTTCCTCCACAGGCTCCACACTGCTTCTTCCCACTTTAACCTGAATAACAAGCCAGGGCTAACGTTAGCTGAGAGGCTAGCGGAGGCTAGCTGGCTGTGCTTCCCTCCGGTCATGCTGCAGCTAACGCTCCGCTAGCCTCTCAGCTAACGTTAGCCCTGGTTTGTTATTCAGGTTAAAGTGGGAAGAAGCAGCTGAGTGAAGTGCAGCCTGCAGAGGAAACACCAGGACCGTCAGGATGAAACAGTCCATCGAGGTGCTGCTACGCTCGGCTGCACAGACAGGAAACACCTCGGCTGACAGGATGTACCACTCGGTTTGGAAAAAAACTTCTTCTTCTTGGTTTATAACAGCGGTTGGCAACCAGCGTATTAGGTGCATTAGCGCCACCTTCTGCTCCGGAGTGTGGACCAGAGATTAAATCCTTCTGTCTAATGAACTTAATGAAAACTCTACTCCTGCTCCCACTTGGCAGGTTCATTAAAGTTTTAAGGCTTCCTAAATTCTTCCTTCATATATTGTCTTTCTTCATCATATTTAGTACAATCTATGCTTGCATGTATAATAGTCTCCTCAGCCATCTGGAAAAAAATATGTGCATATATCGGTATCGGCCACAATGAGTTGGAAATATCAGATATCAGCAAAAAATCCAACATCGTGCATCTCTATTCTACGACATTTCTTCAGAAGGTTTCTGTCATTTGGTTGTTGTTTGTTATTGAGTTTTTAAGAAAGAACCTAATATGCTAAAATGTAGTTTAACACACAAAACTCCTGAAAACTACGTATTTTTATGTCAGTTAAACAAAAATTACCAACTAAACAAACTTTTTAAAATTGTTTCTTATCATTTGTACCAAATTTCACCAAAACGCTGTAAAACGCCCTAAAAATTAATCATTAAATATCTGCAAATTACTCAGAAAATTAGTAAAGTTTTATTTTACAGGTTCTGTAATTTTAGACTAAACTCATTTCTGAACATCAGAACCTGGAACCTGGTTCAGATGAAGACCTGAAGTCGACCTACTTCTCGATCTGTCCGGCGCTGACTTTCTCCTTCTTCTTAGCCGGAGTGACGTCAGCAGGACGAAGGTTTTCCTGAGAGACGAAGGCAGAGTTCTGCAGGAGAAAGACGGCTTTAAGACGTCAAAGACAACTAATAAAATGGTCTTAACTGCTAACGCCCTCTAGAGGCTGCAGGGTTCATTACAGCCACAACATGAACAAACAACATCCTGACGTTTGTCCTGCGGGAGGCGCCAGAGGACAGAGCTTTAATCTAAAGGCTTCATCCAGAAACCTACAACAACAACAACAACAGACACTGACCAGCTCGTTGCTGAGTGTTCTGGCCAGCCTCTCGTCTTCTTCACGCCTCCTCCTCTCGTCCTGCAGCAGCTCCTCTTCCTCAGCCAGCAGTCTCTGGATGTACTCCTCGCTGGCCTTCCTCTCCTCCTCGTCCAGCGCTCGCTTCTCCTCTGTCAGCTGATGACAAACAAGCATCCGGTCTCTGATAACCAGTAATACACTGGACCCAGTTCTCAGTCTGCAATGTCCCAGTTTACACCCAAAGATTCACAACAGAACAGTTTTAGAGCGCTGCGGGATGAAGTCTCAGCGTAAAGCACGTCACCTGTTTCAACAGCCAATCAGCTCGCAGCAAAGTCTCCTGGTCGAGTCGGTTACAAACCGTCAGCTGGTTGAAACGGCAGGATCACCTCGTTCATATTATCATCCATATAAACTCATCTACTGGTTACTGGTGTAAACTGGGAGGTTTCAGTGCAAGTAGGAGCAAGGATTCATTAAGCTGCAACACTAACGAACCTCTAATTGAACCTTTTTCTCTCTCATATAACAAAGATAAATAGAAAACAGGAAGTTAAAAGCTTCTCATGTTTATCTGTGTCATTCTGGAGAAACACTGATTCAGTAACCGTTCAGTAACCGTTGAGTACAGTTAGACCCAGCAGGCTCCATCAGGTTGGGCGAGTTCAAAGTTGTGAAAACAACGGGGGTGTTTTGAATACACCCCCGTTGTTTTCACAGGTAATTTGTTAGTCTGTCCCCCCCGCCGCAGGAAATAATGGATTAATCCTGGAAAGCTGTTGATGTAGCACTTTTCTCCTTATGAAAATAACACGGAGATTATTCGACCAATGAGAATTTAGTCGGACGAGAGCATATCGACCAACTACTAGAGCAGCAGACTACAGCCCCACAAATATAGAAAATCAGCAGAATGATCCTTTAATATAAACATGATGTTTAGTTCCACCTGAATCAACACTTCCTGTAGGAGAAGTCAAGACATTTTCAGACTGGACTTACTTTACTGATCTGGTCCTGATATTCCTTCCTCAGCTCACCTGGTTCACTCACTCTGGGAAAACACACAGAGACTGCACACACACACACACACACACACACACACAGCAGGTCAACACCTTACAGCAGGCCGACAACATGCAGATGATGACAGTATTATGGGATGTGTGTGTGTGTGTGTGTGTGTGTGTTGGTACCTCCCGGGTCGTCCTCGGTGACGGCGTCCTGCCCGCTGAGGCGGCGTTGACACTGCTGAGGGAAGGCGGTCTGGATCTGCCTCCACAGCCGCTCGTTGACCAGCGTGTTGCTGCGGCTGTTGAGTCGAGCCCAGGTGGAAACTCTCTTCCTGCACATCGGACAGCACAGCGTGGCTTTATCCACCGACTCCAGGAAACAGCCCTGACGACCGACACACACACACACACACACACACCTGAGTGTTAGTTTCACTCTTTTCACCAAAACATCACACAAGCTTCTGAGTTTCTGGAGTTCACAGTATCGTCCAGAATCAGCTGCTCTTAGTAAGAGACAGAAAGAGACGTCGAGTCTGTTCATCTTTACTGCTGGAAGAGTCCAAACTAGAGCTGCAACTAACCATCACTCTCATTATCCAATCATCTGCGAGAAAACATCACAACATCCGAGAACACAAGATGAGCCACAAATATTATATTTACAGTGATGTTTGACCAAGAAAAGCAACAAATTCTCACATTTAACAGCAAAAAATCAACTAAAGACGAATCAGCTGTTTGACCGCTGAGCCTCGTTTACATTATTCATTTTTAATTGACATTGTGGGTTTATGTGATGTGCTTTGTATGGTGTGTTCTTTGTGTTGTTGTTGTTGTTGTTGTTTTTAGCTTCAAGCTAACTCTGGTGCATTTATGTCTGTTCAATAAATCAAATACAATGTCAATTAAATATTTCTGCTTGAAAAATGACTTAAATGATGATTCAATTATCAAAATATCTGCAGGTTAATTAAACTCAGATCCAGATCTGCGTTCAGAGGACATGACGTCGTCTTTATATCAGCTGACACTGATAACAGGAAGTCGACACACAACAAACTTTAACCTCTCGGCCGTCAGAACAACCAGACTCATAACTGAGATAAGACATGAACTTACTGATAACTGATTCAATCATTCTACATTAAACCACTTTGTCTGTATTATTTATATATTGATCTTTTGTCAGAGGCGACCGCTACAACAACGAGCTGATTAATCAATCAAAAAATTAGATCAGCATCGTTTTTTACACAAAAATGCTGAATATGAGCTGCTTTCAGCTTCACGTCTTATTATTTGATAGTAAAATGAATCATATGAAGACGTCACTCTGAACTCACTGTGTGTTCGTTCTCGTTTATCTCCAGTAAAACGTTTTTCACAGTTGTTCCAAAGAAATATGTTGTTTCATGAAAGCAGATAATGATCACAGAGCCTCGACTAACAGTTACTGCCGTCATCCATCCATCTGTCAATCATTTTCTCCATTAATCGATTAGTTGTTTGGTTCATAAAATGTCAGAAAATGGTGAAAAATGTGGATCAATGTTTCCCAAAGACGACGTCTTGTTTTGTCCACAACCCGGAAAATATTCACATTCAAGTCACATTTTTTCTTTAAAAAAAACAGAAAGATGATCAAAATAGTTGATCAGCAATCGATCGACTGACTGTTGCAGCATGAATATTGTTTTTAGTGTCTGCATGAAGAAAGAACAGATTGTGTTAAAAATGTTTCCTGATTCTCCTTTTGACTCTAATAATAAAGTTTTATTTGTTCAGCAGCTTTTAATCTAAGAACCAAAGTGTTTCAGCGGCGTGCGACGTCACCTTGCAGAAGGTGTGCGTGCAGGGAAGCGTCACCGGCTCCAAGAAGATCTCCAGACACACCGGACACAGGCAGTCGTCCAGAGACGGAGGCCCCGCTCTCCTCCCCCTCCCTCCCCTGTCCGACACCGAGGACACCTCCACCTCCACGTCGGACACCGGTGCCATCGTCGTCGTCTTCCTCCTCCCTCCTCCTCCTCCTCCTCCTCCTCCTCCTCGTCTCTGGCTGGTCTCAGAGCTGCGGGGAGGACTCAGTAGCTCAGCCTGAAGGAGGAACCAGAGTGTCGGGAACATTTGTGTGTTTTAAACTGATTGAATCTTGTTTTTCAGAGCTGATCATTTGTCTTGATATTGATTAGACTTGCTGGTAGTTTGGTTATCTAGTCTGACTGATTGATTGACTTAATATTATATAGTTATGTGACGGTTTTAGTCCAGTTTGTAAAGTATACACAAGTGTAGACAACTGTTGTATATGATTAAGTATTGGTAGGTATGTAATAGGACAGCAACTTAAGATTATTGTCATTATAGATTAATGTGTTGATTAATCAATTAGTGGTTTGGTCCATAAAATGTCAGAAAATGGTGAAAAATGTCAAACTGAGGTTCTCAAATATCTTGTTTTGTCCACAAAAATATTCAGTCTACTGTCATAGAGACTAAAGAAACCAGAAAATATTCACATTTAAGAAGCTGGAATCAGTTAATTAATCGTCTAATCGTTATAACTCTATGTTATACAGTGATGTGATGGTTTTAACTCAGTTTAATTATTAATAAGTTTAGACAGTTGCTGAATGTAATAATACATTTGGTGCCAAATAGATAAAGTATTGGACAAATAAGTATTATTAAGTAATAGTATAATTAAACTCATCCGTACAGGGTAGAATTATAATGTTTGTATGGAGAAAATTCCTCCTTCAGTCACACAATCTGACGGTAACAGAATTCATTATAACACCGTTTGTGTTTATTTTGGTCTTTCACCTGCTCAGTTATCAAACATCCTCTTTCTGGAGGCAAACTAAAACTTGTATTTAAAGAAATACAAACTACACAAAGTTTAAACAGAGCATAAAGTAAAATAACATTAAGTATATGTAATGTTCCTGCCTCCGGCCTCAGCAGGTCAGCTTTAGCTGCTAATGCTAACGGCGCTGTCGACTTTCTCCGGATGAAAACTCAACTCAAGTCCATTCTCATTAATTTAACAACGATAAATGAAGATACAGATATATGACTGCTGGTGTCAATACTGTCAGCTAAACGTGTCTCACCTGAGATCCGCTCACCTGGGCGTTGATACTAAAGTTAGCTTCTGAACCAAAACAAGCTGCGTTAGCTGGCCGGCTAACCTCAGAACCAACCTCAGAGCTAACTTGAACCCGCGGCAGGCCGGACTGCTTCTGCTCTGAGCGGCTAGCAGTTAGCATTTCCTGCTCCAGTTAGTCTGTGAACCAAGAACAGCGGGACAGCTCTGACTGATCCAGCACCGCCGAGCTTCATGGTCCCGGAGACCCGCGAGAATCAACTGTGGCTGCAGTGCGCATGCGCCGCGCAATCTGTGCGCCGCCTTCCAGGACTGCAGTAAATTACAGATTTATGATCCATCAGTCCCGCGGACAGACACACACCCAGGTACTTGTACTTTACTCGAGTATCTCCACGTGATGCTACTTTATACTTCCACTCCACTACATTTATTTAACAGCTTTAGTTACTTTTCAGATGAAGATTTGACATCATTAGATTATTAATAGTGAAGCATCAGTGTTAGAGCAGCATGTTACTGTTGTAGCTGCTGGAGGTGGAGCTAGTTTACACTACTTTATATACAGTTAGCTAGTTTAGTCCAGTGGTTCCCAACCTAGGGGTCGGGCCCCTCCAAAGGGTCAGCAGATAAATCTGAGGGGTGGTGAGATGATTAATGGGAGAGGAAAGAAGAAAAAACAAAGTTCTGATACACAAATCTGTTTTCAGTTTTTGGACTTTTTCTCTAATCTTTGATTTTTGCTGAAATATTGGATCATTTGAACATTTATTGAAATGAAAGCATGTGAGAAGTTTAGAGGGAAAAATCACTATTTGGTGGAGCTGTTAACAACTCATAGACATGTGAAATGTGACCCCGACTACACACTGCTTTTTGTAAGACGTCAAAAGACAAAAAGGTTGGAAACCACTGGTTTCATCTTTAACAATGTGTTGTATTTTAAAAGCTTGTTATATTATCCAATGATGTCATATATAATAATATATCAGTCAGAGGGACCAAACCACTACTTTTACTGCAAAACTTTAACTACATAGTATATACATAGTATTTTTATTTTGCTGTATTGGTACTTTTACTGCAGATTTGAAGTTTTTCCACCATTGTTCGTGGTTACTGATCAATCTTTGTGTTGATCATTTTGGATCCTGTTTGTTCTAAATGTGGTTCATGACTGAGAGAGTTATTTGGTATTTTAACACGTTGCTAAAGTGTGAAGTTGTCACCTGTGATCTAGACATTTTGTTCTTCCTGCTTGATGATGAAATGAAACTCTGAAGGCTAAATTTGGACGGTAAAGTTGGTTCATGTTCACCAGAACAGGAGAGGAAACAGACCGGACATATTTAATCTTACTGATGACATCATTATACAGCTCAAAGGGTGAGACGGCGATGCTTTTATTGAGCCAAAATAGCACAAGATTCAGATCATACAGCTGAATTAAGGCCTTTATGGGTCAGAGGTTTTCCAGCCTGTTTCTGGCCCACATTAGACTTCCTGTTCCTGTGTTCAGTTCTGTCTGTTCTCATATAAACTGGTTTAACATTTCTCACTGCGGAGAGTTTTCATAAAGTACTTCTTCACTTGAAAGACGTTCCTATTTTAAATAAAACACATCGTGTGTGTGTTGAGCGGATTATCCAGAGTATCGGTGAGTCTTGTGTTGTTGTGTTGTGATGGAGGCAGAAATCTGCAAACATGGACACATTAAACCAAAAGTATCTGAGTAGACAGACACAGCTGGAGGGAAGAAGCTGCCGGCCCTTTAAAGGAAAAACGTGTCAACGAGTCGAAGTCATCCAGAGAGATAACACACAGTGAAATTATAAAGACTAGTTTTATTCTGTTTTTCACAGATTTTCTTTACATAATAAAAATAATTACAAAATCCTTCAACAAGTTGAGAAAAACTCTTCAGTCTCATGTCTGATCGTTATGTTCCGCTCTATAACTTTGTGTTTGTGTGAATCACGGGTTGGTGAAGCCGTCCGTCCAGGGGAAAACGTTCTTCTGTTTCCTGTGTTTGCCGCCGGACTCGAGCGAGTTCTGTAAATCGTCTCCACAGCTGTGTTTCTTGAGCTGGCGGGAGTCGGAGAAGCCGAGGCCGCAGCGCTCGCAGGCGTACAGCTTCACGCCGGTGTGGATCTGCATGTGAGACTTCAGCTGGTTGGACTGCCTGAACTTCCTGTTGCACACGCTGCACTCGTACGGCTTCTCGCCGGTGTGCACCAGCAGGTGGCGGTGGTAGTTCTGCGACGTCCTGAACTCTTTCCCGCACTGTTCGCACTTGTGCGGTTTGACGCCGGTGTGCAGCATCTCGTGGCGCTTCAGCTGCGACAGCTGCAGGAAACCCTTCTCGCAGACGCCGCAGACGTGCGGCCGGTCGCCGCCGTGCTGCCGGACGTGGTACAGGTAGAGGTGTCGCTGGTGGAAGGACCTGCTGCAGGTGTCGCAGGTGAACTCCTGGCTCTCCGTGTGGCTCCTCTCGTGCTTCCTCAGACTGGAGCTGCTGCTGAAGCTCTTCAGGCAGATCTTGCAGACGAACGGTCGGACCCCCGTCGGCTTGTGTCCCCTCGTCTCTCCCCGAGCGCCGTCCTTGCTGTCGTGGACCAGCTGCTGGTGCTTCTGCAGCTGGCAGTTGTAGAAAAACGTCTTCCCGCAGAGGTCACACATGAAGGGTTTCTCAACGCCGTGAACCAGCATGTGAGTCTTCAGAGCCCAGGTCCCCGTGAACCCTTCTCCACATTTCTCACACCTGAGACACAAGACAGAAGGTTGAAGTTAAAATTCATCTCGGATCTTATGGAAGGTTTGATACAAGTGGAGAATTGTTGTTATTGTTATTTAACACTAGTGAAGAATTTAGATTCACATTATTGTTAATCAGCTGTGAACTGAGACTGAAGAGAAACTCATCATCTACTAAAGCTCAGCATCTGTTTGACAACTGGAATAAGAAATAATTGTTATACATGATGGTTTTTTTCTTCATCATCATCATCATCATCCTTCATTTCTATTTCATGTGATTCTGTTGATCCGTTTTTAAGTCTTTGTTTAAGCTTCTCCTGCACAAGTCTGTTGACTTTAAGCTCATAGACTGTATAAAATATAGACGTAGTTACCGTGACGTCACCCGTTGGTTTTGAAGCTCAAAATGAGCCGCTCCTGTCGTTGCCATCTTGGCAGTGCGTGACGCTGCCTAACTCCCAGCCAATCAAAAACGGGCAAAGAGGCGGGCCGAACGGCTGAAACAAGCCACCTAGCGGCTGGCGGACCTGTCACTCAAAGCAGCCACGTCCTTCATTATGCAGAACTTTACGGCTTAATAAAATTTAAACGGGTGAGTTATAAAAACATTCACCCCCCGTACAGTTGTCATGAAAGAGGAAATTAGCTGCAGAGACCAAAACCGTTTTTTGTACCAGGCTGTAAACATGTTTATTTCTGCTGTAAAGTTGGACATTTTAACATGGGGGTCTATGGGGATTGACTCGCTTTTGGAGCCTCAAGTGGTCGTTCAAGGAACTGCAGTTTTTAGCTTCATTTTACAGCCTCGGAGGTTTCTGCTTGGTATAACTGAGTCTATACAGGTAAAACGCCACATTCAGACTGAAAACACAGCAGGACGCCACCGCACACAACGTCCAGCAACTGACGCCACGCAACCCGACGCATCGGCCAATTGCATACATGCAGGCGCACGTTCCTGATGGATTACTTTGTAACTTTAACGTCGTATTCGTGTGTTTACCTCGTCGTGATAAACTTTCCAGACTTGTGAAATCCTGTCTGTGAGTTTCACAAACATCTGCAGCGTTTTAGCTTCTGATCAGCATCTAAATGTATTAATCTGTAGTTTCGCATCGACTTCCAACAACACGCTGCCACCGCAGACCCTGCAAACAAAAACAGATGGGATGAAACCTGACGCAGCACCTGAAGGGTTTCTCTCCGTTGTGGAGGCGCAGGTGTCTCTGGAAGTTGTACTTGAGTCCGAAGCTCAGTCCGCAGGTCTGACACACGAAGGGTTTCTCTCCGGAGTGGACGACCCGGTGCTGCAGCAGACCCATCTTACACTTGAAGGCCTTGTCGCACTCGGAGCACTTGTGCGGCCGCTCCTCCGAGTGCGACCTCTTGTGGACGCGCAGGTTGCTGGCGGTGGAGAACCTCTTCCCGCAGGTCTGGCAGGGGTACGGCCGGGCGCCCGTGTGGATGGTCTGGTGCTCGCGGAGGCTCTTCTTCCTGGTGAAGCCTTTCCCGCAGACGTCGCACATGAACGGCTTGACCTCGGCGTGCGACACCTCGTGGTAGCGGAGCGCGCCGGCGGAGGTGAAGGTGCGGTCGCAGGCGCGGCACTGCAGAGGCGTCTTCTCCAGCTGGTGGGACACCTGGTGGACTCGGAGCTGCCGCAGGAGCCTGAACTTGCGGTCGCACTGGTCGCAGCGCAGCAGCTTGTCGGGGTCGTTCTCCTGCGCCTCCCTCAGCTGATGCGACAGCAGGTGTTTCTGCAGAGTCTTGGCCTTGTAGAAGCCTTTGTCGCAGGAGCTGCAGGGGAAGGGTTTGCGGTGACAGGACACGTGTTTGCTCAGCTGGTGTTTCTGATGGAAGCCTTTGTTGCACAGCTCGCAGAAGAAACGCTTCTCTTTGTACAGCTCCCTCCTCCTCTTCCTCTCCTGCTCCTTCAACTCTTCATCACTGACGGCTGCAGAGGAAGAACATGCAGACACAAAGATCCTGAGATGCTGCGTCTGGAACTTTAGAGGAACATTTAAATAATGAACATCAGCTGATGTAAACAGGAAATGTTGAGTCCTGTCAGCTCTCACCTGGCTGGCTGTCGCTGGCTGTTTGTTCCTCAACGGTTTCCATCTTCATCTTCATCTCCTGAAAGACACACAGACAGAAAACTGAGCTGTCAGACTTTTATTATAATGATCCGTCTGTTTCTGAGAGATGAACAATGAATCAACATTTGAGGCTTCGACAGCAAAGTGACGTTTAGCCGATGAAAACAACTAGACCTGTGTTATATATGTTGTTGAGTTGTGTATTTTCAAACTCAGAGAAATCTGTAATTTAATCAAAGTAACGGACCGTTTCATTTGGTCGCCTGTCGATGGCGTCATACCTCCTCTACCAAAGAGTAAACACACACCAGATGCATACGGCGGCGCTGTGTTTGTCCGCTACAATGGCGTCTACCAAAGAGTAACTTACACACATACAAGATAATACATCGGTGTTGTGGTTGTTCCACACAAACTGTTATAAATGGACTTTTATTCAGTTTTAAGACACATTTTCATGATAAATTTAGGTGGTTTTTAACTATATCTTTTAGCCGGAAGAAGGATTTTAGTCATTGGACGTCTGGATCTTAAGTTATCAGAGAAATAAACTGGACAAACGTTAGCAGCAGCTCGGCTAACAGCCCCTCCAGGAAGTCCGGTGGTCACCAAACATCGTCGGAGAAATATTGATTTTTTAGGTGAAACAGCTTTAATTAGTATTTTTAACGATTTTAATCTCTGGGTCTGTTTGTTCTGGAGAGGAGGAGACCTCTGCGGGTAAAAACATCCTGAATGATTAACACTGGAGTAATCCTATCCCAGTGAAGCTGGTTATTTAACAACGAAGACAACAACTCCCATGATCCCTTGCTGCTTCACACCGTCATCACACTCCATCTGTTGTTATTGTTTTGATTGAGACGCCTAGCGGCTGAAATCACCTCACCATCAGACGGCTCTTTCTTTTCCTTCTGGTTTACATTTTCTCAACCGTAGAACTTCCTGCGCACGTCGTCGTTCTCTGTACGACGTGACGTTATGACCCAAATCTACTGACGATGGATTAACTTCCTCATACGACCCCACTTCAAAAAACAATACGAACTCTCCCTTTAATGTGAAACATCTGTGCAGGAAGTGTTGAGTTGGTAACGATGGGAAAAAAAACAGCAAAGTATAAATAATCAATTAATTTAGTGAATTTATGGAGACGTTTGTATTAACAGCAAATTAAAACAGCAGCTGATCAACAAACGGAGACTTTTTACTAAAATATGATTAAATATAAAAACAATAAAAGCAGAAGATGCAGCTGTTTGATTTGTTTAGAGCTGCAACTAACGATTAGTTTCATTATTGATTAATCTGCCGTTATTTTCTCCATTCAGTGATTAATTATTTGATCTATAAAATAATCAATTAAAAGCTTTTTATAATTTATTAACAGTGACGTCTTTAAACGTCTCATTTTATCTGATTAACATCTTCAGATTATCAAACAGCTGCTCGTTAATTTTCAACTAATCGATTAATTGATTAATTGTTGCAGCGTTTTGATTGGGTAGAAACTTACACCAGCTGTTGCGTCAGATGTGGGCGTGTCTTCGCTGTCCATCATCGATGCGCCTGCCGCCTCGCTCGCTGGCGGCTTATTACCCACAGGAAGTGATGTCATGTCGGAGGAGAGCTGGATTACATCTCCTGAGGGTTCATCAGGATCCGACAGCTGGACAATGTCTAACTCCACCTCAGAGGTCGCCACGGTGGCGGTTTGATCCGGTGTCTCCGGCGGCGGTGGCGGTGGCGGCAGGGGGGCGGGGCTTGTCTGGCTGGTGACTGGAGCAGGAACCGGCTGGCTGATGATGACCAGAGGCACCTGAGGGCTGCGGCGGGCTTTGCGCCTGGATTTGGAGGAGTTGAGGATGGCCATGGCGAGGGCAGCAGGGGTAACAGCTGATTGGTTGATGTCCAGTGAGAGGGCGGGTCCATCTGGAACATTCAGAGCATCACAACACACAGCGAGACGGTAAATATGTGAAATACAGGCAGAGATCAAAGAAGGATTAGGTTATATAATTTCCCTTCAGCTCGGCCGTTAAACCGACCTGATGGTTTGATCTTGTAGAGCGTCTGCGTCTCGCTCTTCTCAGCGGCAGATGTTCTCTGATCCTTCGACCTCAGTTCGACCTCCAGACGTCTCACTTTGTTCTTCGAGGCTTCGTTTTCCTTCGCTAAACTCGCGTACAGCTCACGGAAAACTCTGCAGATTTTACGGATAGCTTCCCTCGCCATCACATCCAAGACGGCGGTCAGCTGAGTCTGCGGGAAGAAGGAAGTGAATAACTGAATGAAATAAACTATAAAATACTAATATGACTGTCACTCTGTTAGATGAGAGGATACATATTAATACAATATTCTGTTTTCCTGATGCCTGTTATTAACCTGCTCTTTAAAGGACCAGTGTGGAAGATTTAGTGGTACCTAGTGGTGAGGTTGCAGACTGCACCCGTCGACTGTATATAAACATGGACGACGCATCTCCACTTCCTGCCGCTATGCAAAAGGGAAGGCAAAATATCTCCTTTCTGGGTGCTGCCTGCTTTTGTGACGTCACTTGGAGCCAGAGTCAGACACGCCCCTTCAGCCGTCCCGCTGCATGACGTCGCACCCCCCTTTTTATATCGCCAAATAGCCTTTTGTGTTTTTTAACACAAAAGGCCCTCTCTAGAGCCAGTGTTTGGTTTGTCCATTCTGGGCTACCATAGAAACATGGTGATGCAACATGGCGGGCTCCGTGGAAGAGGGCCCGCTCCCTATGTAGATATAAAGGCTCATTCTAAGGTAAAGGAAACAATTCTTATTTTCAGGTGATTATACACTAATATCTATAAATATTATATTCTATTTGATGGATGCCACTAAATTCTACACAATGCACCCTTAAATTTCTTAATTTCATTTTATACGAATTGGCCCAAACCGTTTTATTGTGAAGGTCAAGGATCCACACCGGAAGTGTAGCATTCTCATTAACATAGCTTGACGATGTGCGATTCTCCAAACATTTTATCCATACAGTTTATTAAAGTTATATTATGTAAATATGCTCCGTGTGTTTATTAACAGCTAATTAACAGTGTTATAAAATGTTTTTTTTTTCAGTTATGGTGAATAAATTCGTGTGTTTTACAAAATGCTTCTGTTTGTTGTCGTGAGGATGACGTCACATAATATACATCATGGCGCCAGAGTGATTATTTCAGTACAACAAGAAACGTCTGTAATCAGAACTGTTACCTTCATATATTCTGTTTCGTTAACTTATGTTTAATCACAGGATTAAGGTAATTTCTAAGTTTAAATCTAATTTTTCGTGGCGTTTCTGTCTCTTTGCGGGATAACGGCTCTCCGGCAAACACGGAAGTGATTGCGGATTTCCCTCTGGAGCTCTCAGACACAGAGTTCACTTTAATCCGAACAGTAGTCCTCACCCGCCTCTCCGCGCTGTCCTCTCCCGCCTGTCCGAGCCTGTCCTGGAGGACAGACACCGCGGACTCCACCGCCACCTCCAGGATCAGCTCCGTCTCACGCCGGAAAGTTTCTACGGCCGCCGCGTCGTCACCCAGCGGCCCCATGACGGCCCCGCGAACCACTAACCGCTGCTGGCACGAAAGAAAGTTAAAATATTCAAACACGTTAACCCGACCAGAGTCCGGCTGAGTCTATGAGTGTGGGAGAAAGTCTGACAACAATCAGTCAGGATGGTTATCTGCTCTGTTTCTGCCAATATGGCTGCACTGTTTACATCCGGGTCACTGTGAAGACCCTTCACAATAAACGGTATTTTTTTTCCCAGGATGGTGAAGTCATGACCCGCCCTACTCTGCCTCTGATTGGCTAGTACTCGTTGGCTACGTTAGTTGTGTTGGTTAGGTTTAGGCATGAGGAGTGAGACTGGTCATGGTTAGGGTGAGAGTATCAGGGTCAGCCAGTGAGGAGCAGAGTAAGACGGGTCATGACTTCACCATCCTGGGAAAAAAAATATCGCTCACAGTAGTGTCTCGGTGAGAAATATGGAAAGCCAAACGGGTCATAATTCACCTCCCTTTCCCTGCCAATGTTACAAATCAACTGGTTTTCCTGTTAACCAGTTACCTTTGTTTGTGAACATCGGGCATTTCGTAGATTAGACTATCCATATGATTAATTTAACTTATTGATGGTTTATGGAGTTTAGTGAAACTGTGGGATTGGTCAATGTTTTATACAGCGGTGGAGGAAATATTCAGATCCAAATACTCCATTACCAGTAAAAGTCCTGCATGAAAAATCCTTTTTACAATTATACAATTTTTTTCTTCACATATTCAGAATTTGTCCAACAATATCATGAAATGAATCAAAGCTGTCTGAGTGGGGGGATTACAGTTGAAGTAAACAACGTCTTTCTTCCCAAACTATTCATAATGATGCATGTTCGTTGCCCTCCGGTGGTCACAGTGTGTAGCTGTATGTCTACTTTAAAGGTGCAGTTATACACTATGACCACCGGAGGACAGAAAACTCATTTCAAAACCTAAATCAACAGAGAATAGTGATGTTGGCTGGCATCATGAAAGCCAAAAGGTTAAGCGACCACCACAAATGACCGCCGTCTCATTACGTCACACACAGAACAACAAAACAACAGCTGTGACTCACCTCATACATTATGAGTTTGTACAAATGTAACAGCAGGTTTCGTCCAGCAGATGTCACCACGTCACTGTCCAACAACACCACGAACCGTCTGTTGGGGACATTTTCACTACCAACAAGTGATGTTGGATGTTTTTCTTCGGCTGTGTCACCTTTGAAATGTTATACTGTCAGCCTATATGTTGTTTTATATAATGTCATTCATAAATCATATTTATCTTCATTTTCTTTCTTATATTTGATGTATATAGATGTTATACTGTCTTTGCCATAGAAGTAAATTTTGTTTTAATTTGAATCAAAGTGTCAGAGTGTGAAAAATGTTTTCATAGAGAAGAAAAAACCTCCCATACAGTGTTCTTCGTTTCTTATTTAGTGGACACATTTAGCAGCAAATGAATAATGTGAATACATTTAAAATAAAATAGATAAGCTTTGTATATGCGTAAGAAACTCAGGCAGACACGTTCAAAATATCTGCAGAACTCAGAGAGTTCAAATGAAAGTAAAATTAAACTAAAATGAGATCAAATGTAAAAACCTTTTATTGACTCAAACTGAAATGATCAATGTTACTGTCAGATTACAAAAACCCAAATCAATGAAATCCTACCAGTGAGATTGTTTTATGATACAAATAAATGTCGGTCGGTGATCTGATTGTGTTTATTGTCATTTACAGCTGATCTCTGTACAGATTCATTTCATACATCAACATTTACAGCGACACACGAGGAAAACAGAAAGAAGAGATGAAGAAGAGAGTTTCTGTCTTCTGTGTGATCATTGATACAAATCACCTAATCAATAACTGATGAGTGTTTCTGAGAGAGACGTTCATGAAGGTGACATCTGAGGAAGTTTCATAGATTACAAACTTTCAACACCGTCGAGGAGCAAAAAAACATTCAGGCTGTTATTAATTAAAATGTGTGTTCATGTCTTTTATTGAACAAGTCAGATGTGATGAAGATGATTCTCAAAGTCTTCTGTTGCTCCGTAAATCTGAAAAAAAAGGTGAAATGAGCTGCAAAAGAAAGAAAACCTACGGAAGCCCAGAGCGGTCATGCTTGCAATTCTTTTTTTAAATGCTGTTATCTGGAGATCACGAGTTAATGAGTTCATTCTCTCGACTAAACGAGCTTTGTTATCTGGAAATAACGAGATAATCAAGCGTGGATGTATTATAAGATCCATGTAATCAACCTGTTATCACGAGAAAACAAAAGGTCGTTTCCTCTTATTTATTTCCTCTTATTGTTTCTTATGGAGGCAAATGGTTATATCAAGAACTCTTTCTATTTTAAGAAAGAGTTCCTGAAGGAACCTTTGTTCCTTTTATATTTGTTTGCTAACTCTGATTTGGTGCTAAATATAGCTACAGTTAAGTAACAGCACCTTTATTACTGACATCTGTGTCACAGCCAAACGGCAGGTTGATTAACTCCTGGTTATAACTGTTTATGTACTAAAATTAACTTCAAGATGACGGCATTAAAAATAATCATTACAAGCACGTCGGTTCTCTGTTTGCATCAACACTAATAAACACAATCAACCTGCAGAGACCTGAGAGAGTTCAGATAAGTTTCTCATCAGTGTCTGATTAACGTCTCCTTGGTGGTGCATTCAGGGACCCTCCGTCAATCCGAGAGTTAGATGTGAGCGAGACCACAGAGTTTGGTTTTGATCTGATTTTTCTGGTAAAGAAATAGCTGAAAATAGAGTTTTATGTGCTTCTCATGTCTGTGTTTGTGTCTAATAATAAAGCACAATGTTGTTTTATTTATTAACATTAATATCTTGTATTATGTGTCTCCTGACAATGTACTATAAAGTCCTGTATGATCATGTTTTACTAATATTAACACTAATGTAACACTGATGCTGGAATCACTACTGAAAACAAAACTTATTGTTGGTATTATTGATCATTAGGATTAGAGCTGCAAACATTAGTCGATTATTTAATCACCAGATAATTAATTGGCAACTATTTTTGTAATCGATTAATTGTTTAAGTAAATTTTTAAGTAAAAATGCCAAAAATTCTGACTTTGCTGCTTTTCTCTGTTTTATATCACAGTGTCATTATTCAGACAAAACTAGAGAACTGATGTCGTCTCCTAGGACACGGTCACAATGTGATGGACATTTTTCAATATGTTATTTAAATATTGACATTTTATAGACAAAACAATTAATCTATTAATCAGAAAAAGAATCACAGATTAATCTATAATGAAAATAATTGTTAGTTGCAGCTCTAATTTAGATATTGATCGATTTTGGAAAGGACAATATAATTTTCTGATTTCAAATGTCCGAGTCTCCTTGAATGCACCAAGAAGGCGTTCGTCAACATCTGTTACACAAAAAAAAAAAGAAAAACTAAACATCTCTGCAAGTTGATTTTTAATAGAAATTAACTGAAATGTATCTAAAAACTATTTGGAAAATGACTGACAAGTGTTTAAATTTATTTTATTTATGTTATTTATGAGCCACAGATTTAAAGTTTGGGTGTGAAAAGATGCAGAACAAACTGTTAAAATACAAGAGAAGTTCTGTCCCTCAAATGTCAACAGAGTGAGCCCTCTTCTTTTCTTCTTCTACAGCTAAACTGTAGTTTTAACCTGTTCGGACACTTTGAATCAACACTGGTGAGGATTATTCAACCACCAAAAAGAAATAATAAATCTATATTTATCTCCGTATCACCACATATATAATAAACCTCATCACACCAAAAGCTTGAAGTATAATCACTGCTTTAAATACAATCAGCATGATGGAGACTCAGATCATCGTCTAGTACCTTCGATTGATTTTTTTTTCTTTTATCATGTGCAACAATAAAACTACAAACTCTCCAGGTTTTCTTATGAAGCTTCTCCGAGTCCTGACGTTTCAAACTGAGCTCAGTTCTCAGTTTATTGATCCCGGCAGGACAGAAACTAACGAGGCAGTCCTGATGATCTAATCTGATCTGATCTGATCGGTCTCAGTCCCATAATGCATTTCAGTCCATCTCAGCACACAGGACGGTTTCTGTTTATCCATCCTGTATAAAGTGCCTTTTAGTTCCACGTCCAGACATCCTGCAGGAATAATGTGGGACAGTTTGCAGCCCGAACGCTGCAGAAAAGATCCTCAAACGAAGAAGAAAACACCAAACAAACACTGGAAATCACACCGAGAAAATTCTGATAATTCGTGATCCTGTTTGGTTCAGTCTGTTGTGAACATGAACGTTAAAAAGTTCTTCTGAAATGTGAGATTTCACAGGTGATTTTACATCCATTCGACCACACCAACGTTTGAAACCAAAATTAAATAATTTCCAACAGCGGTCCGGGCTGTGAGGTGGTTTTTAGGTTTAGTGGCCACAGTCGGAACTGCAGGTCACATGACGCCCCGAAAAATCCTTTTCCAACACTTCAAAACAAACAGCTGTAAAATGATTTTTAAGCATCGCAAACACTCTGAAATTACTCTTTGTATTATCAGAATTTGTCAATCAGGTCCAATAAAAATAACACAATGTTTAGCCTAGCTTAGCACAAAGACTGAAAGTACGGGGGGAAACTGTTAGCCTAGCGTCAAAAGACAAGAAAATCCCCCTTCCAACAACTCAGAGTCTGTTTTACATGTTGTATGTTTGTATTTTTCAGGTGTAGAAACAGAAATGTAAAAAAGGAGAATTTGTGGTTATGAAGCAGTTAGCGTTGGTCGTTGTTAGCTAACAATCGCTGAAAGAAATGAAGTTCAATTAATGAAACTGCAGGTTTAACTAAACCTGAAATGAGTCGTTACGTTGCTGAGAGTTCAAGACATAGTGATGAATTACGAGGTTTTAATCAGAATAAATTATTTTCAATCCTAATTTTTGATTCCACACAGAAGAAAATTTCCAGTTTCAAAAAGGAAATTTGTGATTTTGTTGAAGTCGCCGTGTGTTTTATCCTGTAGATGAATGATCCATCTATCTGATATCTACACACGCTGAACAACAGAAGATCAGATTTTATCACCGTCACTCCTCGTGCACCACAGACTTTCCTCTTTTCTTCTTCTCTGATTAGTTCAGAGTAGTTCAGACTCGATCTTTGACATTAAAAGTCAAATGAATCAGAGTGATTCAGATATAATCTTATATCAGCATCTCTTTCCTTCAACATATCGAACTTTAGACTCCCAGAAGGAAACGAGCAGCAGCCTGACGGGCAGAAAGCAGTCGCAGGTTGTTCAGAACTAGATAATAATGGACCGTTCATTAAGCCCCGCCCCTCTACATTACTGTTGTTTCGTACTTAATTTGCTTTAATTTGAGCTCTAATGTGTTTTTATTGTGATGTTTGGAGACATCGGCTGTTTGCTGATGTGCTTTTTGTCAGAAATGGGAAAATAATCTTCCAACTGTTTAAATATTTACACAGATATTTCACTTTTTTTTGCAGGTGTCTCACCTTTTTAGATATCCATTTTTCACGCTGTTTGCTGATTGTGACTTGTCAAAAAGAAGAAGAAGAAGAAGAAGAAGACGAAGACGACAGGGAGGAGGCTGCTTGAACGAAGTGATTGGGCCAATTAGGATTCTGTATAACTGTAAAAATTAATAAAAAGGAAATACTGGAGATTTATGTGAGAAATTATGAAACGGGAAAGTTGACAGGTCTGTCTTAGAAGAGATAAACACACTGTTTGATGCATTTCACCTGCTGTGACTGGTTCGTGTTGCTAAGCTGTGATTGGACAGTTGCTGTTGGGGGGGGAGGGGCTTAGCGAACAGTTAATTGATAAAAAACCACCGCAGCAGCCTGCTTTTATCCAAACAAACCAGTTTTGACTCCCAGTTAAATCCAGTTTCAGTTCCAGTCAGGAGCGTCTTGAGAAGATAAAGATCTGAGCGGCGAGACCTCGACGGTTCAGAGAACGTCGTCAGAGTTTTCCTGGACTGGCGCCCGGGTTTTGCGTCGCCGCGGCCGCAGCGAAGTGAAGCAGGACGAGGCGGTGAGGGCGATGCGGCTCAGGCCCACGTTCAGGCAGTGGACCTCAGAGGTGACCGGCACCTCGGCGAAGAGGGCGCGGTCCCGGGACAGCCGAGCCGAGCCGCCGCCGTCGCTGCTCTCGATGTCTTTGACGATGTTGATGATCTCCTGGCGCTCCGCCTGCCGAGTCATGCCCCGGATGTTCAAAATGGCCGACACGTGCTTCTTCCTGAACACAGAAAAGGAGAGAGACGAAGGAACGAACAGGAGGTGTCACTCGACATGTTTTCACAGAACCTGAACAGAAGAAATGCGGAATAACGCCGCGTTCACATCATATAAACACTAAAGTCATAATTACAAAGCTCCAATAAAGACGTTCAATCTCGGAACTCGTCCGCTATCAACTCATGATGATTTAGACAGAAGGAGGACTGTGGATTTTGTCCCCCACCGCTTCCATTGTAAGGTCATTATGAAGGGATCTTCTAATGGTCAGTATGAACAGGAGGAATGATTACAGCAAGAAAAACACACTTGAAAAAAAACTGTGAACTCGTCCTTTAAAGCAGCTCCTTCATTATCTGGCGATCTTTCTTGTGGACGTCTCACAGGACACAGTGTGGAGGAAAAATAAAACTCATACAGCTATTAGGAGAACAATAACAAGAGTACCAGGCTTATTATAGAACACACACACACATTGTCCTAGGTCACTTTTGGGGACATTACATAGACTTACATTCATTTCCTGGAGACTAACATTAACTACTGACCTACAAATCATGGGGACACGACTTTTGTTCCCAGTTGGACAATCTGTCACCAATTAACTGGTCTTAAGTCTGAAGTTTGTCCCTGAAAGTAGCTTATGACACACACACACACACACACACACACACACATATACAGATAGCTTCTGAGAGTCAAAGAGTACCAGCCAACAAGGCCGTGAGAGAAACCAGAGCTCCCAGTCAGGCAAAAGAAGAAGAAGTGGATGTGTTTGATGTGTTTGATGTGTTCGTACCTGACGTCTGGAAACTCTCTGACCAGAACTCCGACCTCCATCTGGATGGAGGGAACGTCCTCCAGCTGGATGATCTCTGAGATGTGAGACAGAGCGCTGTCCAACCAGCTGGACGGAGACTCCTGACACACAAACATAAAGATCCGCCATCGTCAACGATACTCAACACAGATTCTACCAGCGTCTCCAGGGTTTAATCAGGTTTCAGCATTATTATTTACTACACTGTAAATGTAACTAGTGAGTGAAAGGGAGGCCTTAAATCCTTTAAACAAATACAAATAGTTCTTCTAACACCACCAACAGTTATCTGGACTAAATACTGCATGTAGTATAAACCTCTTGTCTTCATTGGGTGGATTTAGATCTGTTAATTTATTGATCTGCTCAGGTAGATGTTTGAAAACGAAAATCTAATTCAGATTAAATTTGGTTTTCATTTATATTTTCTTAATTTTTAGAGTCTGTTTTTCATTTCACACAAAAGTAAATACAAACTTGACATTCTAGGTTGAATTAACCTGAAATTATTATTATTAATATATATATTAAATATACTAGTTGATTCCACTAAATTCTTGCAAGATGTTTTACAATGAAACACTGCAAACACAGATATGAGTTAAAAGTTGTAGTTTTTACCGGGTCAATCAGTGATCCTGAGGACATTAAGGCTGCAACTAACGATTATTGTCAGAATAAATAAATGTGTCAATTAAGCAACATTAGTGAAAACAACTTGTGCTTAAAAAATAACTTCAACAATATAAAAATTGTTGTTGAACTAATTGACCATTAAATTGAATCCAATCACTTTGATCAAAGCCACAGATCACTGTGTGAGCGTTTTAGTTAATGACACTCAGTCGTGACCTTTGACCTTTCACACTGACCAGGTCCTTGAAGAGGACTTTGATCTGTTTGCCTTCGTCTCTGAGCCGACCGGCCATCCTCTTCCTCATCTTCAGAGAGGTGCAGATGATTCTTCCTCGCATGACGGAGCGAAGATACTCCATCACCACCCGGCGGTGAACCTCCGCCGCCAGGAGCTGAAGAAGAGAGAGACGTTCAGCTGTCCGCATACTTTTGGCCGTGTAAATCTACTGTGTGTGTGTGTGTGTGTGTGTGTGTGTGTGTGTGTGTGTGTGTGTGTGTGTACCTGGTACGGCGGACTGTCCATCCTGTGATATTTCTTGAAGTGTTCTTTGATCAGAGCTTCGATCTGCTCGTACGGCTCCGTGTTGCTCAGCCACTTCCTCTTCACCAGCCGCTCGAAGAAAGGCTGACAGACACGACCAGAGAGTTTCTGTCAGTTTATTCTCATTCTGTTCTGACTTTACTACTGTAGATATTTAACAACAAGACATTCAAACTTAACTACTGTAGATATTTCACAACTGAGAGCAGAACAGAGACCATGACGAAAGTGTTACTGTGATGAAATGAAGTGATGTGATTGCACAAGAGAACAAAGTGAAAATATAAACCAGCTGTTTTGTTTTTAGGACACAAACTGACCAAAAATCACATGAAGGCTTCCAGCCGACTACGTCAGAGACTAAACCAACCAAATATAAACTAAAACAAACTATAAATTATATCAAACTAAATTATAAAGTATAAACTGAATTAATCAAACTAAACAGAAACATATACAATTAACTAAACTATAAACTATATACTAAACAAAATAATTAATTAAAATAAATTAAACCAAAACTAAACTAAACTAAAAAAATGTAAATCAGCTAAATGATCAGTGAGCTAAACCAGTGGTTCCCAACCCCCGGGCTGCGGACCGGTACCAGTCCATAGGTCATTTGCTACCAGGCCGTACAGAAAGAATAAATAACTTACATTATTTCCTTCTAAGTCTGAATGATGTTTTATTTTGAAAAATGACCAGATTCTCTCCATTACATCTGTCTATGATTTACTCTTGACGCTTGTCTCGGTCACGTTAAACGTTACCATAGCGACCAGACAGTGTTAGGGGACAGAAAGGATGTTACTCATGTCATGTTGTTGGCGCAATGTTACGAGGACGCTGTTAATAAAGTTGCATACGAGTACACAGTGGATTCAGCTTTATTATTAGGCCCAAAGGGCGAAGACCCTATTGTATTTCGTGTGTTTGTTTCTTTCTTATTGTTCTTTCTTTATTATTACGCCACTTCAACCCTTAATTTGACCCCCTAAACATGTTCAAAAACTCATCAAATTTGACACGCACATCAAGTCTGGTGAAAAATTTGATAAAATGTCAAAATTATCCCCCAAAGTGTAAAAAATGTTCTCTATAGAGCCACCTATGTGTCTAATATGGCCGCCACGGCCCGTAGAAATGTCGTAGAGAGATCGAACCAAAACTCAATTATTCGTCTCATCAAGACCTACAAATCATATGCTGACACCCCTGACCTAAATCCAACAGGAAGTCCGCAATGTACCCATCAAAGTACGACTTTGCGCTAATTTTGGACCCCCAAGAAACGCTATCTCCTCCTAGGGCGTTAATGGTATCGGCTTCAAACTTGAAGGTCTGGAGACATCTACATGCTCGTGACAGAAGCCCTTCGACTGCACCACGCCACGACGTGCGCAAGGGTGCAAAGGCCTGTTCATCACTGCTTGCAGCTTTAATTATATTTAGAAAATACCACAGTTTTTATGCCAGTTGTATCATTTTAGTTTGTTGTATTTATCCGCCACACCTCAAAGGCCGGTCCGTGAAAATGACATTAAACCGGTCCGTGGCGCAAAAAAAGGTCGGGGACCTCTGATCTAAACTAACCCGACTGATGTTTAGTGTTTATCGTGTCTCCAGCTGTGTCTCTGTGTGTCGTTGGGTTTATGACTCTGAGTGTTTCAGCAAACATTAACAGAATAAATAAAAGTTAAAAATTAAATTGAATTCACAAAGCTTTATTGATACAGAGACAACAGAGGCGAGGAGAAGGTAAACTGACCGCAGGACAAACACTCTGACGTGTTCAAAGCTCACAGGTCAAAGTCATAAAGATATTGATGATATTGACTTATTGTCAGTATGTTTCAGTGTATGTGTGTGTGTGTGTGTGTGTGTGTGTGTGTGTGTGAGTGTGTGTGAGTGTGTGTGTGAGTGTGTGTGTGTGTATGTGTGAGTGTGTGAGTGTGTTACCCTGATGTGCAGGTACAGGCGTTCAGACAGCACTCTGACTCCCTGCTGGACGATGTGATCCAGAGCTTTGCTGGCTCGACGCAGAGAGTCCTCGCTGACCGACGGGTCACACTGAGCACAGCGCTGCACAAAACCTCTAAACACACACACACACACATACACACACACACATACACGTATACATTACCACATGGGGACCATGATCATACACCTACCAAGTGGAGACCACCAGTTGTGAACATTTTATAACAAACAAAAATCAAAAAATGTGAAGTGACACTAAAGTTGGACAGCAGACATTTTGACTTGTCAATCACAGGTGTAACTAATAACCATTAATAAACACAATTTACATAAATATCACTGATGTTACAAGTCAAAATGTCTCCTGTGAAAAAGGTTTGTGAATTTCGGCAAAAGATAAACAAACAACACTGTTGCGATGTTGGCGAGCCTGTGAAGATTCATATTTGTAAAATTTACTCAGAAAGGAAAACAATTTAAAGTCAAAGATGGACGGACTCTGACATCAAAGAAAATAAAACATGAAACATGTCCGTCAAGAAGAAACCGATCTTACCAAGCTTTGTATCTTTGGGGAATATTTATCAAGCCTGCTGTAAATTACCTTCAGGGGCGCAAAATTATTTCAGTTTAGCTGAATTTTTAAAACTGCAGATGTAAGTAAGCTGCAGTTAATCTGATTTGCATTAAATTCTGCTAAATATGATCTGCTGCAGGGCTGTTTGAGATATGTTTATGTGTGTTTGGAAAGCAATGGAGTACAAAAGAAAAAGTGTTTCCTGCTGGTGAATCGTGAATACAGATTGAAGAGAAGAAGCTTTTGTCGTCCTATTGCTCAACGTCAAGGAACACATCATAGGAGTTATCAAACTAGGCAGAAAAATACAAAAAATTCTGACATGCTAGACTTTTCGTTGGGGTGTTGTGGGACGTCCCAGACGCCATATCGCTGTTTCTTTTATTATGTCACACTACAAGGGGTAAAGACGCCTGTTCCCACAGTTCATATTCAGACCCGACGCTGGAAATTTGTCAGCAACGACAAAATCGTGTCAAAATCTGTCTGAATTTGTCTGATCCGGGCATAAATAGATGAAACAACACATGACTGACAGACAGCAGTAATCAGTGTGAGTGGTGTCTCTGCCTGTTCATACCTGAACGGAGGGCAGCAGTTGACCAGGGCGATGGTTTTAGACACGTATCCATCCTCGTTGTCTCCAAACATGCCGCTCTGCATCCCTTCATGAAACATCTCCACTTTACGCTGGAAACTAAAGCAAACATGAGAATTGTCATCATCAAATCATAACGAATACATTAACGCTTTTAATGCAATATGTTTGACCTTCTACAGTCGACATCTCTGTCTATAGTTGAGTCCTGAAAATATTATTATCCAGTACGAATATTTCAACCTGTGTGAGTCTCGCAGAGAAAAATCTTTGACTGAACTTAACAAACACAGTATAAAAACGTGTTTGTACCTGTACAGGAAGTCTGCCAGGCCGTTGAGGCTGCACTGAGCCACTTTAGAGCCCAAACTCCTGTTGATGGAGGCCGAACGCTCCAGATCAACCTGCAGCCTCTGATTTAACAACAACACAAACACGGTCAGTCACAAAAATAACTGCTGCAAGAAAAGAAGAAGAAATGAGCAAATGGAAACTTTTATGATCATGTTTAAATCAACATTTTATTTAATTTTTGTCCAAAGGAGGCTTTTCTAAAGTTATACTGTCTTAAATATGTCTAAGTGAACCTGAAACTCATGGCATGTTTAATGTAGTTAAATAAGTTAAGTTAATTCAAGTTGAAGTTATTAAAATGTTTAAAAAAAGAAATACCCTTTTCTACATCTTTCTCTAATTACATGGGATTTGATGATATGTAATAGATTGTCCCTAAATGTGTTTTAATGTTGAAACTTCTCCCTGCTGGTGCGTTCAAAGACTCTGTGACATCTGTACATTTCATTAAACTTTTACCATGAACTGTTCCAAAGAGAGGAGAGCTTAGTTTCCTTGTTTTACTTTGTTTGGCCACTTGAGGACAGCAGCTGGTTTCCGTGTAATGAATGAGATGTGTGTGTGTGTGTGTGTGTGTGTGTGTGTGTGTGTGTGTGTGTGTGTGTGTGTGTGTGTGTGTGTGTAAGAGAGAGAGAGAGAGAGGAAGTGCTTGATGTTGACTTTGGCTGCAGTTGAAGGACAGACTCAGAAAACAATCTGCATAGAAAACAATCAGTGTACAAAACGCAGCGGAATCCACCTTTACGTAACATTTCACTGATTCAATAACCTTTATTTAAACTGAGGGGAAACACCGATCAGAGCCGCCGGAGGACCCATCCGGACTGTGTGCCGACTGTGTGCGGTAACCGTGGTAACAGCGTGTACCTGTATGACAGTCTTGGCCAGAGTGATCTGGTACTCCTCGATGTGCAGCGTCTCCATCCATCTCTTCTCCTCCTCGTCCAGGACCTGGCTCAGCTCTGTGGTCACTTTAGCCTGCGGAGGGAGGAGGAACCGGGGGTCAAAACAAACGCACCCTCAGATTTAACCTGCAGCCTCCTTTTAATAACGCAGCCTTCTCATTTCACTGCGTTGGTGCAGCAAAGAGGCAAAAAGTTAAACAAATCCTCACCCTACTTTCTCTGTTCACCGGCCAATCAAATACAAACAGAGGCACATAGCAGTTAGCATGTAGCTTTGTGCTAATTCTCCAAAACTAGATCTTCACAAAATGAACAGTAACATGGATTTAGACCTGATAGAACTGCTCCACTGGCTTTGAACTTGCGACAGAAAATAAAGAATATACAGTGGGAGGATTTGATTGACCATAAAGCATAACTTACTATCAAAAAAATTAGAAAGATATGGCCTTAAAGGGGTTGCACACTTCTGGTTAAGTAGTTACCTGAAAATAGGTATCAATATGTTCAGATATTTACTTCAGTTCATTTTATTTTATCCTTTGGCTCCTAAAACTGTTTTGGAGGTTATGTTACAGCTCGTGATGCTACAGTCACTTCCTGTTTACATAGTTGCTCGCTTCTTATTGGACAGAGATGTTTCCTAGCGACCGGTTCACACATTACTACTCACTCTGACGGAGTTGAGACAGTCCAGCTCCAGTCTGTCCACAGTCTCTGAAGGCAGCAGAGGACTGAGCTGAGAGCGGCTGAACGGACTCGTGATACACACCGTCCCCAGAACGTCTCTGAAACAACACACACACACACACACACAGAACATGACGTATGAACCAATACCAGACTTTCCCTCTTTAACTTTATGTGCCGTCTTTATTCGTCAAAGTACAATTATCTTTAATTTAATTAGTAATGAAAGCAGCAGTACTTACTGAAGTACAGTTTTTCAATGTGTGTGTTTGTTTGTGTGTGTTGGTGTTTGTGTGTACCTGTTGTATATGTTGTGCAGCCAGTCCAGCAGAGAGTAGATGTCAGTTATCTCCAGCTGGTTGTCGGTGATGGCCTCCAGTCGCCTAGCAACCGCCTGGTGATAGCTTTGCACATAAACCTAGAAGGTCAAAAGGTCGAAGGTAAAGAGCATTGTTATGAAAGTCTTGTCCTCATTGTTTGTGTTAGATGAAGTCAGAGGATCACCGAAGTTAGTAGGACTCATTCTCCGAGGATCAGCAGTGTTTGTAACAAATTCCTCAGTGATCTAATGATTATCTGTTCAGATATTTCAGTCTGGATCAGAGGCTGTGAGTGGTCACGTCTGGCGATTCTCAATATTTTTCTTCTTGTCAACAAATCTCATGTTTGGATCCAAACCAACAATGAACTAATCTACTAACAAGTATTGTGTGTGTATCAAAGCCTGATATATCTTATTCCTCCGTTGTTGTGCAGCTGTGTGACTCATTGATTAGTTTACTAATAGTGGGATTATCATGATAATACTGTTTACTGTGATATTTTTACCTACAATAATCAATAATAATCCCTACATGACTTTATCAGAAACAATGAAATAAAGTGACTGAGATGTTATAAATCATGAAACGTAACCAAATAGTTTTACACAAGAAACAAAAGGCTGCTTGTTTGTGTCTTCCTGTCCAGGTGTCGTCTCACCTGGAAGGGCTGGTACTCTTCGGGGTAAATGGACACCACGTTCCTATTGGCGGCCCCCAGATCCTCCACCACCCGGGCTCGGAGGCGGTCCAGATACCCTGCCAGCTCTCCGGCGGTGAACTCTGCTTTCTGAGGCAGAGATCCGTCCGCGGCCTCCTCCACCGCCTCCTTCCACCGCTGCTTCAGCCGGCGAGGCCTCGAGCCACCGGGCGCCACCGCCACCTCATTGAGGGCCCAATCTTTATCCGCCTGCTCCTCCTGCTGCAGCACCTGCACACACACACACACATACAGGTGATGTCAGCACTGATCAACACCTGTCACTGTTAGCGTTGCCATGGCAGCAGCAGTCCTCACCTGAACCACCAGGCCCAGGTTTGGCCCGGCCGTGGGCGACCGCAGCGACTCCCTCACCACGGCCCACAGCTCCTTCTGCAGCTCCTCGTACAGCAGCTCCACGTCCTTCGCCTTCCGGCGGCCGCCGTCCTTCACGCTTGAGCTGCTGGCGTCCTCCGGCTGCGTCACAGCGTCCCGGTCGGCCTCGTTACACTCCTGCTCCAGCTCCAGGATGTGAGAGTCGGCCAGGAGGAGGTCCCGCTTCTTCACCAGCTGCAGGATCTCCAGGACTGAAGGAGACAAGGACACAGATGACTTCACAGATCTGGTACTATGGACTGTTCTGAGTCTGTTTTGTCCTCCAGCAGACTGTTTCTGAAGCCATTTACCTAAATCTGCATTCTTAATGAGCACCTACTCTGATTGGCTGGAGGTGTGGCCCCCACCTTCACCCCCAGCCAATCAGAATACGAGTTAATGAAAGCCGCAGCATGTTTACCTGCAGTAATGTCTGCAGCTGCAGATGTAAGACAGTATGTAGCGTCTATGAAGCAGAGTCTGATCCTGCTGCTGCTCCTAAACAAGGTGGCTAGCTTAGCTTTAGCACAGATATATTATATTCCTTTAGCTGAAGAACAGAAAGAAACCATGTTTTAAAACTTCATCTAAGGACTGAAGATGAAACAGTAGAAAATCCTGCGGCCTCGTTAAGTCTCGTTAAGCAGACAGTCAGCTGTAAAAGGTGCCGAACACACACAACCACAGAGGGAAGATTGCCTCTAAATATGACTTTCAGCCGTTTCTGACTTAAATTTCCGTCCTCTGGAAGACTGTAAAGGCTTTTCCCTCCATCCCAAAGAGGGAAGACTTTTTCACGCTGTTTCTCTCTCATTTCTTGTGCATTTCTATGTAACTTCATGCACCTGCAGCTTTGTTCTTTGGCTTCTCTTTCTACTGTTGCTGGATTGAACCTCATTTATGCCACTTTGAATAAAAATATCTGCCAAATGCATAAATGTAAATGTAAATATGTCATATTGTTGAGGTAAAGGCTGTCCTCCCTGCACACTGTGCTCTTATTCTATTTACTTATAGAATGAAAAGTCTCTACGTGATGCTGGATAATGTTTCTATTTTTGTAAAATATAACGTGTTCGGCTTCTCCTGCAGTCTTTTATACTAACATGGCCTCATACAGAGAATCCCTCCTGTCACTGTGACGTCTTCACTACACTACCGGTGTCGAGACGCTTCGCAGCTTTAAATTATTCTTTTCAACTGCAGTGCAGTTTCTTAAAGGTCAGAAACTCAGCAGGAAAAACCTCTTTATTCAGACTGATTTGCATTAACGACTATTCAACTGGTCCCAAAGGCGAAGAACAGCACCCACAACACACACACACACACACACACACACACACACACACACACACACACACACACACATTGATCAGGAGGAAATTCATCGTGTTTCTCCTCTAAGACGGCGCTCTGGAGGAGGGTTCGTTTGATTTGGACTTCAAAGCAGCCCTCAGGGAGACGGACGCCGGAGGTTCTCACAGAATCACTGATCAGCTTCAGAACTTTATATTTAAATTCTCAACATTTAACTTGATTGAGTGAATCAAACTTGATCTGTTGATATCAAACTGATAAATAGATGAATAGGTGGATTTGACAACAATAAAAGTACACACAACACTGCAGTCACTGACATACATTATGTGATATATATTATATGATTATCGAGGATAAAGACACAATAAAGCTAAAAGCTTACTTCCACTGAGCTCCTCTGAGGGGTGAGATGGCAGATATTCAAGTTATGCAAGACCGGATAAAATATAATAAATAAATAATCTCTCAGTGTGGCTCTTTCTCAGCTCAGACAACAAAGCCAAGTTTAAATGTTTTTGGGAATTAAAAGCTCTGACAAGTTGAACTCTGGAGTCCAAAATCCTGAGAACAGGAAGACGCATAAAGACCAATTTGTAGCTGGAACATGGACGCTGTTGCTGACATCAGCTGCATCATTTCCAGTCAGTGAAATCTTCTGGGTCCAAGCTCTTCCAGAAATTACAAAATATTTTTCAGAAGGAGTATCTCACGACGTCATGTGATTATTTAAAAAAATAAGTGAAATAAACAGAATAAAATATAAACATTTGAATGCAACGACGTGCTCAGATGATCACACCAACACACCTAAAACACAACATTCACTGAATCTGCTCCTTTTGACTGATATTTAATTAATACGTATTGACGTGTGGAGACATCTGTGACATCAGACCTGCTGAGATCAGACTGTCCTAACCAATATTTTCATTAGTGATTAATCTGAAGTTTCATTTCTCAATCAACTGATTCATTATTTGGACTTTAAAATGTCAGAAAATTATGAAAAAAAAGAGCCAAAGATGTTCAGTTTTCAGTGACGTTAAGCAGAGAAAAGCAGAAAATCCTCAGCGGAGAAACTGAAACCAGAGAATGTTTTGTTTGGAAAATTACAAATGATTTTATGTTGATTGACTGAACTATTAATCAGCTGATGATTTCAGCTCTAAACTGTTAATTTAAAAAAAAACAATCTCAGATGTGTTTGTTCAGTGTGTTTGGCTGCTCTCCACCATGAACAGACTAGAACAATAGCCGTGATGAAGAGGAAGACTGATGAAGCTGCCTTTTTTAAAAAACAGTTTTGTTTTGTTTTTTTCCTGCCAAACTGCAGCAGCAGGGTGTTGGTGGGAAACCTCCTGAATGTCTGTCAGCTGTCCTCGAAGGACAAACAGAAGACCGCGGGACAGATCTGAGGTCAGTGTTTACTGTCAGTCATTCAGGGAGGAACCCGTCTGACTGTCACAGCTGTGATGTCAGCAGCTGATGTCACAGCTCTGCCACACCAAACTCAAACAGGGAGGAAAGATTTTTCTACATTTCTCTTAAGATGTTTTGCACTTTGAGGAAAAACTGCAGTTATTGTCATAGTTTTGTTTATACTTGTTAAATAAGACTTTAAAGCCTCTGGAAACGTGGCTTGAAATCATAAAAATGCATATATGATATCAAAGTTGAGTTTCTCATTAAGCATCCATGAAAATCTGAATGAAAATAAACATTTATAACTATTAGAAAACTGAGTTCAAAAACAGCTCATTTGGCTGCTCAAACCATTTCTCAGGACTGTGTGGGCGTGTCCAGATCATGTTTGATTGACAGCTCACTTTCAGCTCAAGTACCGTTTTATTTTCTATTCATTCACTAAAACGTTTTGCTGATATTGAATAAAATACCAAATCTATCAAATGGACCCTACTTGGTTAGAAAGCTTGACTAATCCACTAACTAGCAAAACAGGTTGAACCACCCAAATCTGTGTTTTTCTTTAACTATACCTCCCGGAGTATGATGCTAATCGTTTTAGCATCTTCCATTCACTTACATGAAACGGTTAGCTTTAGGTTTTCTATTCAAAACTTTTGAGCTTATTATCAATTACCCCAGTGGTTTACTAGTTATCTTGACTAATCAGCTAACTAGCAGACTAGAGTAGACCAACCATATCTGTTTTTATTGAACTATACCTTCCAGACTACGAAGCTAAATGTTTTAGTATCTTTCATTCACTTACATGAAACGGTTAGCATTAGCATTACTATGCTACACTTTTGAGCTACTTATCCACACTCCACTCCGTGATTAATACAGATTTGGGTGGTGTACCTGAGTCTGCTAGTTAGCTTAACACAGTAACTTTCAAACTATATCAGGCTAATTTGAATTCTCATTCTAGCTAAAAGCAAAGAAAAGTTCACTGCATTGTTTTCTCATGCGGGAGATGAGAGTAAGTGTTGTGAAGTCAGCTTGGCCAGATAACCACGTCAATCATCTTTCTCTTAAATATGATTGGGCAGGTATTTATTACGTAATAAATTCCCTAGTTTAGCCCCGCCTAACTGACACCCAGTAACAAGGGAAGGGAGAGAAACTTTCTAAAGAATTACATAAACTATGTCAAAGGCTGTTCTCATACTTTTAGGTGTTTACTATATGCACATTATGGATTTGCCTTTCCAGGGGCTTTAAGGTTTTTCAAGATTGTCCTCAAAAACGGCGGCTTTTATAGAGAGGTCGGGTGGATCAATTAAGTATCACAGCACTATGTAAATGCAGTCATTTGTTTCCTAGCAACAGTCAGCATCTTTCTCTAATCTTGACTGAGTAGTTTTTGTGCCTAAATTTAACCAGAGACGTCCTTGTTTTGTTGTTCAGTTTAAAGATTGTGTTGAATTTTGTTCTTTTCTTTTTGCTCATCAGTAAAAACATGAAAACTCTTCCTGCTGCTGAAGATTTAAAACAGCAGAAATAAAAACTACTTTCAGGAATCCTTCAGAGCCTCAAGAGTCTGTTTCAGTGAGCATGCTCAGTAGATGCACACAGACCCCGAGACTTCTGCTGGCTGACTTCCTGTTGGCTCCTTGTTCACACGAACGGGGATAAAACAGTTTAATCATGCGACTCTTTCAGACTTTCCAAATGTTATCAGACCGAATGAATCAAACTCTGATAATCAAAGAGTCATTTTGCTCGGAAACACTCATTTATCATTTTACAGCTGCTCCTTTTCCAATGATTGTGTGTGTGTGTGTGTGTGTGTGTGTGTGTGTGTGTGTGTGGGGGGGGATGCTTTCTGGGCCGGTGTGCGTCACATGACGGACAGGAAGTTGTAATTACACGGTTTTGTTTACATTCTGGCAGATTGTCAGCATGGAAAGTCCTGCTGAATGAACTGCTCTACCTTTCTGTTTGCATTGTGACCACTGATGTTCAGACAACCATCACTGAAACACTGAAGAAGACTCAAAACATGAGGAGCCTCTTCGTCTTTATGCACTCTGACAATATTACACAATATTTACAGTCTGAAAACTATAAGTCACTCTGAATCTAACAAGCTGTGTCTCATGTCTGTGTTCAGGTTTGACTGAGTAAAGACTCAGAGAAGAAGAAATTAGATTATTGACGAGAATTTTCCAAACACGAAGGAAAAATATTTCCTTAAGCTCCTTAAAGACTCGAGAACAGAAGTCACAGAATAAACAAACAGTGACGCAGGATAATCATAGAGGAAAGTTATTCATCGGTTATTCATCACATCATTATACTGCAGCAGCCAGATAACACACACACACACACACACACACACACACACACACACACACACACCCTGGGACAGGAAGTGATGCCATCTCCTGCATTAGGAGCGAAGAAGAGAAGCAGCTGAATCTAAATGTCCAGACGTCACTGCACACGCAGACTTTGTGTTCCTGAGACGTCTGCCAGCGTCACATCGAGTCCGCTTCACTCAGAAAATTACCCATAATCCCTGCAACAATACGGAAGTGATGATGTAAAGAGAAAATGATAAATCTGATCATTATTATCAATAATTAAAACAACAATAATAATAGGCTGTGTAAAATATTTGCTTTTGTTGTATAAGTTAATGATGTATTGTAAGTATAAAGCACACATAGATAAAACAGTCCTAAAGGTTTAATAATGTGGATTTTTTTTTTTTTATAATCTGATAAACTAGACGAGAAAGTTTGGTTTCTGTCCATCTGCAGCGTCCTCAGGACCTCAGCGAGGATCAGCAGCTCATTTAAAAGGAAAATCTCACTGAACTGTGTAAAGCAGCAGACTTCAGATCCAGAAAAACACTTTGAGATGAGTTACAGGGTCAAAAATTTAAATTCATCTCCATGGAAACACTTCAATCACGTCTCAAAGTGCGCCATCGCTGACTCGACGTGATGACAGTGAACACCTCACGGTTCGTACGAATGGAGTCCGTGAGGGCTCAGTCCACGAGTCCGGAGGTGGACAATTGGATTCATCTACTCTGCTGGGTTAGTGAGAGCGAGGATGTGACACACACACACACACACACACACACACACACACACACACACACACACACACAGCAGTGACAGCCCAGAGGAAGATCATCCCTATAAACAGAACAATGTGAGCGGAACATCACACACACACACTTTGGTGTTTCATGTGTCTTATTTGGGTCGACAGCAGAGTAAAGTTTGGTTCCTGCAGCAGTACAAGAGGTCAGAGGTCGGAGGTCAGAGGTGGCTGCATTAAAGCCAGCAGGCCATCAGAGTTCAGCTTCAGGTCCATGTGAGTTACTTTGGTGTCGAAGCTGCTGCTGTTTCCTGTGAACCTGTCAGGAAGCGTGTGTTCATCCTCTCCACCTGAGAGTCCTTCAGCTCTAACAGATCAGTTTCCTCTCATTCACATACCGCTCACATCTTACTGTAAACTACTGTCCGTCCTGTCAGTTCATGCTCCGCCGCCACCAGAGACGCCGTTATTTCTATCTGGACCATCTGTGTTTCTGAAAAGCTTGATTCAGAAACGTTCCTGGAGTTTCTCGGCACAAAGGAAGCAGCAGAACACAAGAACACAACAAAGCTGTCAGAAAGTCTGACGAATAAAGATCCACATATTGAAGAACATGGACAGAACAGTATGAAACATGTACTGGTATAGTTGGTTTGTCCACTGGTAAGAATGAATTTTAAAACAATTTATTATTATTATTATTGTACATATCAAGGAATATTGAATAGTGTGTTTACTTGATAAAAATGCAGATCCAATACTGTTAACTGGCTACTCAAACTGCAACGAAATCCGATAAGAACACGACAACTGCAGAAGAAGAAAAAAATGCAACAAAACTGTCTTTTCATACGTGACTGAACATCTGAGAAACGTCCTTTTATGTTTTAGTTTCACTCAGACTTTGGAGGGAAGTAATTTACACATGAGGACGCATCGCTCCATGTATTGATCTCCCTTCATCCTGAGCCTGCAGTCTGTCGCCTCTTTCACACATAGTTCCCAGTAAATTACTGGGTTAACCTTAGGACAGTCCAGCAGATGGCGGTGATGCAACACTTAGAGCGGAGGTGTGCTGTGGGGGGGGTGTGGGTGTGTTTATTTGTGCTCTAGAACGTAACCGCTGTGAAACAATCACAAAATAACATTTTTATTGATCTGATTCACCGGCTCTCTCGTTACCAGCGCTCCCTCTCTTCATTCACTCTCTAGCTCGCTCGACCACAGCTGCTCTCTCTCTCTTTTTCTCTCGTCTTTTTTTAAAATGAGTCGAGAAGCTGACAGCAAAGTCTAACTTTATTTTTAATGTTATCATATGAAGATAAATGTACTCCGCTCATCCTTGTAACGTCTTTGTCCTCCCTCATGGCAGAGTTTACTACTCCAGCTGTGATTGGCCACCGCAGCCTTCAGCCGCAGTGACGTCAGGTTGCGTTTCTCCAAAAGTTGACTCTGGCTCAACTTCCGGCTGCCATAAAACTCAACAGAAGAAGAAGGTGAAACTCACAAAACTCAGATCAAATTTTCTATGAGTCAAGATTCTGTGTTGTCTGTTTCTGCCTCAAATGTTTACAGAAACATATTTTAGTGTTTACCGTTTAGCTGTAATATGAGAAAGTTTGTGACACAGCGGCCATGTTGAAAACAGACGAGCCAAAACCAAACGCCTCCCGACTCGCAGTACGTCATCTACACGTCAAGTCTTGTGATTGGTTCACTCACTCCACATGAAAGCGTCCAAGAAATGTTCCTGCTGTCATTCACAACACAACCGTACCAGCGTTTTCCCTGAAATGTTACGAGGTCTTGTGGTGAGAAATTGACGGTACAGATTTCCCTGAATGTCGTTCACACATGACCCCAAGCAGGAAATGTTCCTGAACATTTCAGGGACAGACTGCATGTGTGAAAGGGGCTTTAGTTGTGCACATGTGGATCAAAAGGAAACTGTCCTGTTTGAATCATCACAACAATCTCTCTTGTAGCATGTAGCAAATAATTCAAACTGCTGGTCAGAACATAAACATATATGATGGTTAAGTTATCCAGGGACGTCAGTAACATTAGTCCCCATTTTATTTCTCTCATTCACTTTCAGCTCGTTTTCTCTTCACTTCTCTTTTTCTCTCTCACTCTGTTTTAAAAAAAGAGTCATGAATCTGACAACAAAGCCTAACTTTACTTTTAATGTAATAAGAGTCCGTCCCTCGTCCTAACATCGATACCGGAGTACTTCCTTGTTCTATGTTTGACCACACCATGTCCCTAATGTTTGGAAAGCAAAACCTCCCCCAGAGCAGGAACTTTTTTACACCTGGAACTATCCTATAGGAACTAAATTTAGTCCCCTGGTTCCTGTGGTCCAAACGCAGCTTTAGTTCCTGAGTTCCTCCAGTCTCCTGGGAAGGTTCCTGCAGTGGAAACACCCTAATTAAGGGCATTGTTTAAAGAAAAATTCGACATGAATAAAGAATGAGGAAAACACTCCACAACTCTAAAGCAATCAATACTTCCTGAATGAGAAGTCAATCTCAGCCCGGCTCACCTCTCTGAGTTACTCAACCTGTTCCTCAAAATCCAGATACAACATGTTTTAACTGTAACTGAACGACGGGTTCATTCAACTCGTAAAAACCCAAACATACCAAACTAGGTAACACACACACACACACACACACACACACACACACACACATACACAGGGTGTGACCACTGTAAAATGATATCTCAGCACTTTAAGCACCTTCAAGCCAGACGGCACCGGCGCTTGTAAAACAGCTATAACAACACACACACATGTAGACACTATATATGACCAGCAGAACACACACACACACACACACACATTAAGTGTGTGTGCCCCTCCACACAGAAACACAGCTCTTATTGTTCAGCTTCAGCCTTCACAGGAAATCTGTTCCAGCTGGGTGGATGAAGCCCCGCCCTCCTCATACCAACACGCCAGCACCACGTCCATGTCATCACGTCTATGTCATCACATCTATGTCATCACATCTATGTCATCACGTCTGTGTCACTGTGGATTTGTCGTGAGCGGCCTCCACGGCTGCAGTTCCTCTAACGGCCACCAGGTGAGCTCAGACTGTGTTGAAGTGACACAATGATTGTTTTTATATATTTTACACAAGTTCAGCTTCATCCTGATTTGCCCAAATTCTGATTTTTCTGGCTCCAGAAACTGAAAAAGACGCTGGTGCAAACATTTCTCACTAAACTAAAAGACGTTTGTCTTAAAGCTGCATTCGTCAATTTCTGGCCACTAGAGGGCAGAAAACCTCCACAACAAGCTGACAGACACACAACATTGGACATATTATCAGCTCATAAAGTAGTTGTAGCTAACATCCAGCAGACACAGAGCAACATGATCCCGCAGGTGTTTTTTCTTTAGAAATTTCTATTAACTTTCCCAAATACAAAACATACCACATACTACAGTAAGTCAATGAAGAACACGTGACAGAACAAGACAAAACAAAATACATTTACAAGTGAATTAGGAGAAAACAACAAAATAAATAAAATAAAATAAATATATAAAACTGAAGTAGCTTCAGAAACCTGTAACTGTGCACATTTACATTTCTTAAACTTTATGAAAAATAGAGCATGTTCACTAGAGACTTCTAGAGACGGCTAACTTCCGGTTTAGCCCTACGGCTAACTTGAATGGGGAAGAAACAATTCAATCATGCGGCTCTTCTAGACTTTCAAAATGTGATCAGACTGAATGGATCAAATTTCATGCAGGTTATGATGCTCAAAACAATTTACAGACATCTCTTTCACAATGTAAGTCTACGGGAAAAAGTCTTTTTGGGCCCAATAGCATCACATGATGTTGTAATTAGATGGTTCGGCCGCTATGTGAAATTAGCTTCAAAGCCTGGCGCTGTTCTGTTCCTGGGGGTTTGGTGTGCAGGGAGAACCTTATGTTCTATGCAGAAATGTGTGAACTATTACATTTGACTGCTGTGAGATATTAGTGTCGACCTTAAGTTAAAATTCTGTCGCGTTCACTCTGAATGACAAACCTGAGATGTAAACTGTAGCTCATGATGGTGTTAATGTTCAGAGCAGCAGAACAGTTGTAGCTTCATTCTGCTGGTGTGATAAACACTTTTATTTGTGCATAAGGAGATAATATAGAGGTGAAAGCACTTAAATGTTACTTCTATTATAAAAACATGAGGTGTGAGTCCTGTATCTCAGTCTATGGCTGTAAATTATATTCATGTAATATCATAGATAATGGAGACTTGACCTGAGATAATCGCCCTGCTGTTACACAGGCTCAGTTTTTGAGAGGATACTGTGCGTTGGACCTTGGAATCTGGATTCTCTCCATGAGGAAGGAGATAGTAAGCCAACATTTGTACTTCATCTACTCTGAGGAAGACACCTTTCCTCCTGTTACAAGTCCTGCAATTCCTTTTGTTTTTATCACCTGATGCATCCAGAACTCTAAACTGACCTCAGAACAAAGAACAGATCCAGAACTGACTGAACCCCAACACTGAATAGACTGAGGAACCCAAACAAACCACAGAACTGAACTTTGTTACTTTAGAGGAACTAAGGACATCTATATGGTTTATTAAGAAGTCTGTCATTGGTTTTAACTGTTTATCTGCTGAAATATCGTAGAGCAATATGGGTTTGCTATCAGCCTGCTGTGAAACTGTTTTATTGCCGTCTTAGGCTGTATAAGCTTTAATGAGATGAGAACCCCTGAAGAGCAACTTTATTAGTTGACTGACACGTTTCGGCTTGTGGCCTTCATCAGGGTCATCGTGTTTTATGATGACCCTGATGAAGGCCACGAGCCGAAACGTGTCGGTCTTCAGTTGAACCTTCCTTCAGCTACTGATGGAGTCCTCTACTTATCTTCAACTCCTCCCTACGAACGTAGAACTGGTCTGATATTCTTCTAACAACCCTGTGGTCATTAGGTTACATAACCGAGCTTCTTCAGAAGTCTTTCCATATAATCAGCATCAATCATGAGACTGACCAGCAGAAGATGGTGATGATGATGGTGATGATGATGCTAACAATGCAGTTATTTTTATGTGTAAAAAGTAGCATTTGGTCTCATTTATATGCACATGGAATATGATGCAGATTTGGTGTGTATGAGTGTTTAAATAGGGGGGGAGGGGGGGGGGACGAGGGGGCAAACAGGATTTTGCACAAGGCCCCCAAAAAGCTGGAAACAGCCCTGGAAACATAACGCTGAGAGCTCGACAGAAGGAGGAGAAGACTTATACATGTGCACCTGTGTGTGTTTTAGAGACTGTGTGTTTATGTAACTTTAATATACATCACCAGTGTGTGTGCGTGTGTGTGTGTGTGTGTGTGTGTGTGTGTGTGTGTGTGTGTGAACAGTAGCTGTATTGTGTGCAGACTGTAATCTGAACTCTGCCTTCACATTTTTCTCCTCTCTGGTCGTCTGTCGAGTTTAAATGAAGGAAAGAGCAGCTCCTCCATCCACACACACACACACACACACACACACACACACACACACACGACTCAGCAGCTTTACATCTGAACTCTGGTTTTTCTGGTCTTTGTGTAACTTTTTGATTCCAGCTGTTCTAAAAATGAGAACATGAGGAGAAAAAGCTTCGATGGAATAAATAAATCAAATATTCTCTGACTGGTTTTTACTTAAAGTGAATTTTAAACACAGTTCTTGATTCTCATAAAGCTCATAAAGCTCCCAAATGCTTAGTTTTGATATCTGGCCGTTAACAAAAAAGCAAAAAGATAAATGATTTACTTTTTGATCTGTAACAACTTAATTTTTTAATACAGGAAAAAAAAAGTTTTTTTCAATATTCTTTCTTCATTATTATAATTTAGTGGCAGTTACTTCTATCATTATTTCTCTGGTTAAAAATATGATTCAGGATTAACTAGAAATTGTGACGTGATCTTCACCCGAATCAAAAATCTATGAATGCAAATAATTATAAGAAAACAATACTTGATTATCAAAATATATTTGAATTTCCTGTATATTAAATAAGTGATAAGTTGACTCATAGTTTCAGCACCACAGTGAACTTCTGGATGATGATGTGACACATTCATAAAGTTCCTCATTAACAACTATTTAAATCAGATGTTACAGATGATTCAGTCTCACATTTATTTAGATTTTTTGTGGTGAGTCCAGCTTGGAGATTACAGACAGTAACCAATGACAACACAGCGAGCGTTTGTCTGACGAGCTGTAAAACAGATTCAAACTGTTACTGTTGATATTTTCACCGCCTGTCGAGGAACTAATAAACCTTTCCAGAAAAAACGGAGGAATAAAATAATCATTCCTCAAATCTTCCTCTCGTTGCAGAACATTAAATAAAAAGAGGATTGTGAGTTTGTCGCCTGCAGGCACAGCTGGTTCAAATATGTTTCCTCTGATTCAGTTCAGTTCTGGTTCAGTTCGTCCTCCGCTGACAGACACAGTCACGTTCTGTCCCTCGTCTTTAATTAACTTCTTTTTCAACAACAAACCAATAAACACACAAACAGCAACAAAACACCTGCAGTAAATCTGACATCTATCACAGATTTTAAACTGTTCTGTAACATGAAGTTTTTTGGGGAAATTTATGTCCAAATCTGACAAATTCAATATTATTGACATGAAGAATTTCAGGGTAGTTCAGTCTGGTTGAACTGGACTCTGGTTGGTTTTCATTGGACCAAACTAAGCTTTCATAGAGGAGGTGGTCTCTGTCCAGTCACACACTAATCACTAATCAGTACTAATCAGTCAGTATGAACAGGAGGAATAATTACAGCAAGAAAAACATCTTTCACTGCTCATTTGGGCTCCTGACTGTTGGTTTAAGACACTTGAAAAATTGTGAACTGGCCTTTAAAAAAATGTTAACATTTGAGCAAAAACTCTAGAAACACTCCATGATGTTTAGAAGAAGTTTATAAAACACAGAGTGTTAGTCGCTGAGAACCAGAGTGTGTTTGCGTACTGACATTCAGAACAGTGTGAAACCACTTTAAAAGTGTCAGATATGAGATTATCCGACTGAAGCGTCTGCAGGCGGCTCTGACAGGAAGCCATGCGGCAGCAGATAGTTGGTCAGTAACAGTTTTATGGCTGTGCAGACCTCCATCAGCTGCTCACACAGTGAAGGACGTACTAATCATTGACTGGTCCTGACAGGCCTGAATATGAGCCTCTTATCAACACTGTGTGGGGTGACTGAGCAGAAGTTATGCAACTGAGGGGCTGAAAAATAACTTTACGAGCTGTCCTCACTGTGAGCTGTTACAAGAGGAAATCCTGTCAGTGCTTTACTCTAATGGAAGGGTTGGAAAACAGCAGCATGAGGGACAAATCTGGAATTATTCTGAAATTATTTGACCCACAAATATTCTCTGAAGTATCTATAATGCATATTTTTATCCCTCCACAGTCTGATGTGTCAGTGTGTAATGTGTTGGCTCATAGTGATGAACCTACAGAGAATTATCAGAGACTCTGCAGCTCCTCTCGGCTTTACGGAGCTTTATAGTGAGTTTCAGCTCATTGTTTATCTGTCCGGCTGCAGTTTTACTGTTCTGGTTCACTCTTAGCGTCTCATAGCGTCGTTTTCAGAGAAAAAGCTGTAAAAAGCCGCTGTACACTACCTGCAGCAAACAGCAAACAGACACAGTTAGCTGTAGACTAGCTGGTGAACATAGTGGAGCATTTAGCAGCTAAAGAGCCTGATATTTCCCTCAGGAGTTGGTAGAGAGTAAAAACAGAACTAAATGAGAGTGAATATTGGACTTACATTCACCAGGTGGACAGAAACACGACTCCAACCATCAAAAATACAAAGATACTCGATTTATTATCATGTTTGATACAGAAAAAACTTCTAATCATCATATTTGAGAAGCTGCAAACAGCAAATTTTGTCCATTTTTGTTTAAAAAATGACTTTTATGATTAACTGATTATCAAAATAGTTGCTGTTGATCGTTGCAGCTCTATTTTAGTTAAACTTTTCAGGCGTGTTTCAGAAATTTACTTCTGGTATTTATATCCCAATGAAAATGACACAACTTTATCATTTAATAATCAATATGGACATAATAAAAACAAACATACTGAGCCTTTTTTATCATTATTTGTTTGTTTGTTCGAGCTGAAGGAGAAACTGGCTGCAGCTCTGATGAAATTTCCAGATTCAGACAACGAAAACATAAACAAAAACTGAACTTTCTGTTTCATGTTTCTGCGTGACGCCTGCAGAAACCTGCAGAGCTGCTGCTGCTGGTAATATGACCGTGGATTAATGAACACACACACACACACACACACACACACACACACACACACACACACATTCACAGAGGCAGGAGTCAGTGAAGGGTAAATTCCACGGTGTGTGTTTCATCACTCCCTCCCTTCTCTCTACCTGGAGACAACCTGAAGGTCAAAGTGAGTCCAAGAACTAAAGAACCAACAAAGAAGTCCTGACAGTCGAGTCACCTGACCTGCAGTCAGCTGGTCTGAATCAGAAAAGTCAAAACAGAGTTCATGTTTATCTCCAGCATATCAGAGTCATATCTGAATCCATCCACTTCTCATCCATTTATGTGACAAGTAAAGAGTAAATCATTTGGAAGTGATTTATCATTTCGGCTTCGTCTTTATGCAGATGATGCAGTTCTGTTGGTTTCACAGTCCAGCAGACGTTCCTGCAACAAAACACTGCTGCTGCTGCTGCTCTATAACAGCTTTCCTGTTGAAATTCTTTAAATCTCTATTAAAAACACATTCTTATAAACGTATTATGTGTTCTTTCTGTGTCACGTTAAACTCTTTATGGATCAAATGTCTTTATATTTGTATTGTCTTGATCATTACTGTTATTTGATAGTTTTGTTTTTTGGTCTGTTCTCCTGTAAAGTGCTGCACAAATGAAGGTTGTCATTATTATTTAATCAGCTGCCTCCTCTGTTGCTCTTCCTGTGTTGCTTTTTTGGCTGTTGAAGTTTTTTGGAGGAGCTTTATTTTGTCTGAGTGGAGGGTCTGAGGACAGAAGATGTTTTGTGATATTCGGTTAGACAAATAAAAATGGACTTGACTTGAAATGGATAAAAGTCAGCAGCTCCAAATCTGAGTCCTCCATTGTGGACTTTTCCTTTTTTTTAAATAAAACTGTCCGTCATGAGTCCGACTGTGTTAGTAGTGAAATATAAATCAGTGGACTCTACATGGAGGTTGTGTGGAGGTCAAATGGAAGAAGCAAAGTTCTTTTTAAACAGAAGTTCAAACAAATATTTGATTTCAACATGTGTTGTTTTTCTCTACGGGTGTTGTCTAAACCACAAAACATCCCAGCTGTTACACAGTTTATTCAAACTTATTCTGTCGCCTCCTTGAATGCATTCTCATATATATCTGTCACATATGCTGGATGTATTTTCCAGCATAATTAGGATGGAGACAAACATTTAGTGTCAGATCTAAAAAAAAAAAAAAAAAACACTGGACACTGGTCATATATATGTGATGTAATGCATTTTAATGCACAAGTAAATATATTCAACAGGCGGCTGTGGCTCAGGAGGTAGAGCGGGTCGTCCACTAATCAGAAGATAAGCAGTTCGATTCCCGGCTCCTCCAGTCCACATGCTGATGTGTTCTTGGGCAAGATACTTAACCCCAAATTGCTCCTGATGGCTGTACTATCAGTGTGTGAATGGGTGAATGTGATTTGTTGTGTAAAAGTTCTTTGAGTGGTCGGAAGACTAGAAAGGTGCTATACAAGTACAGATGCAAAACATGTCAAGAGATAAGTCTGCAGTGATTAAAAGCAGGAACATCTACTGTAGCCTGGAAACATTAATCAATTTGGGAATGTTTGTCTGAAACTGAGGTTCAATTTACCCCGTTTATATCTTATTAATTCTGTCTCATCTTCATCTAGTTAACAGAAATTTAGAATCACAATTAAATATTTTGTCATCTTGGCAGTTCCTTCATCAATCATCATGATTCCTGCTATTAATTAAACAAAGCTGAGGGTTTATTTCTGAAGATTTTTCTCTCATATTTGGAGCATTTTTAGTTATGAAGGTTTGTAGATTCATAATTTATAGAGGGGATGTTGCACTGATTGATAATCTTCATATGACAAACTAATGAATCAGTGTTTCATTAGAACTTTCACTGAAACAGAATAAACATGTAAATAGATTTTAGTGAAGTTTGATGTTTGGAAGAAGCGATTGGTTTTCAGTGTGGATCCAGGATTTTTGACCCGGTGATGAAGAACATCTTAGTAAATGTTTTTCACTTGTTGTCTCCTGAGTTTCTGCATTTTTTTATGAATGAAAATAATCCAGCACACGTGTCTCACATCCGTCCGTCTCTGCGTGTACTGATGCAGATTTATAAACATATTCTGAGGATTTCAGTCTCTGTTGAACGACAGTACGAACCGTCTCTAGTTCTTTTATTATTTTATATTATGGAAACATAATTATGACATTCTGGCTCAAGATGGATCATCAGGTTTATATAATGATGTCAAACCACCATATTTATAATCAGTTGATGCTGGAGCAGAACACATCATCATCCTTTTATCTTGTTCCACAAACTGGAAGAGGACAATACGACTAATCTTCATCCTCTGAGCATAAATGCAGCGTGGAGGTGTTCGGGTTGATGATGTTTTATAACGTTCTGCTGCATTCCAGCTTTGCAGAGCAGCAGATGTTCGGCTCTGCACGCTTGCACAGGAAGTCAGAATGCATGACGACAACAACCAGCAGCAGAGAGGAAGAACACGACGCTCCAATACACCTGAACTCACCACAGGAAGTCAGTTCAACAACATGCTGGAAGCAATGCACACCAGTCATGACTTTACTGCACATTTCTATTATATATTTTAGATTATATTATTAGATAAATGTGTATTTTGATAGATTTTGATCACCAGGGCAAATTCCTTATATGTGAAAAGTTTGATAATAAACCTGAAGTGGATGTTGAGAACAGTGATGATGTTTCTTTGGAGGAACTGCAGAGGATTTGATTCTGTTCAGAGTGCAGATGTTTGTTAGGAAATGTTGTGAAGATGATGATGTGTTTGAGTTTTTTAAAAATTTTTTTAGTTAACTTTGTTTACCTGGTTGTTGTTTCTGCTTTTTTCTGTGTCTGTTGTTGCGTTTACTTGCTATATAAATAAAGATTACTTCAGGTGTTTCTCCTTGTTTGGAGTTTTTCTTTTGGTTTGCAGGTGTTTGAGTTTTTTCAGTGTAGTTTGAAGTACAGGTGAGTGGGTCCAGGTGTTTCTTGTTACTCTGACTGCAGGTGTCTGATTTTCTTTTTTGGTGAACAGGTGATTTATTCTTCTTTTTTTCAGTTTAACTGTGCCTACTTGCTTGTTGTTTCTATGTTTCTGCATTTACTTGTTTAGAAAGGTTTTATATAAATTATTATTTGGTCTCTAGGACTCTTATTTGATTTTTGAACACAGCTTTATGTTTTTGTTCAGATACAGAAGCTGAAACTGAACTTTCTGTGTTTTCCCTGTAATAGATTACATAACAGAGAGTTAATTTGTTTATTATATTACTGACGTGTTGAGCTGCTTTCACTAACACTCATCACCCACAGTCCTACTATACAGGTATTATGTGTGTAAACGGTACATAACAGTGATGCAGGTACAAACAGCCCTGACTCTTTCAAACCTGTTTAACAATGACACAAAACACACACACACACACACACACACACACACACACACACACACACACACACACACACAGTAACCTGATCTGCTGATTCGGTGGTTTAGCAGCATCTGAAAACAAGCCGTCACCTGAACATTCAGAACTTTCTCTGCACTTTCTGGTCAAACTGAGACTGAACTCAGACCTCATGTTGGTATTTATATATATATATATATATATATATATATATATATATATATATCAGTATATTACAAAGAAACGTGTATATATTGTCTTACTTGTGGTTTTAATTTGTTTAGTTTATTCCACTCTTGATTTTTAAACCTTTAGGGTATTTTTAAACCTACCTTTTATATGTATTCAGTATCTAAGTATAATATTTATAGTAGTATACTTGACTGTATTTTAAGATGTTTAATGTATATGTTGGTTTGTCTGTCCTGCACTATGAGCTCATCACAGCTCGTTGCTACAACTTTTATTGTCATGGTAACTAGAGCAGCAACGATTAATCGATTAGTTCCCAACTATTAAATTAATCTCCAAATAACTTCTGATAATCGATGAATCGTTTTGTTCAGAAGATAAAAGTCAAAATTCTCTGATTCCAGCGTCTCAGATGTGAATATTTTCTGGTTTCTTTAGTCTCTGTGACAGTAAAACTGAACATCTTCAGGTTGTGGACAAAACAAGACACTTGTGGACGTTAGTTTCAGTCCTGATGGCAACAAAGTTCATTCAACTCAACTCATGTCAACATGTTTAACAAAAGGAGTCTCAGTTAGAGACTGAGCAGTGAAGACCTCTAATCCAACCATCAGTGCACCTTTTTCCCTTTAACTACATGCTGTGACATTATAAGGTCGAGTAGATTCCAGTGTGTGTGTGTGATTACAGTGATAACAGCTGACAGACTACTGCTCACTGTGATTACAGGTACCGCAGACACTCAACATGTTTCAGCTGTTTTCATTTTGTTTTTCTATGTGACTCACTGAGGTGTTTTTAATAGTTTCTGGACAACAACGGAGGAATAAGATATATCAGGCTTTAGATACACACAATACTTGTTAGTTGATCAGTTCATCGTTGGTTTGGATCCAAACATGAAGACAAAATAGAGAAAATCAGAAGATTCGGACAGGAAACAAAGGTCTAAGACTTGAACATGCCATGTGTCAATCAATAATACGACACCAACAGGGAGGCGTCAGATCATCTGCAGCAGGACAACGAGCCCAAACATCCATCCAGAGTCATAAAGATCTATCTTTATCAACTAGAAGAACAAGCAGTCCTGCAACAGTCAGTCTGGGATTAACATGAAGACACAGAAGAAGAAGAACTGTGGCGACTTCTCCGAGACGCAGGAACAACCAAGAACTGCTGCTCTCAGCAACATATTGATTTACTTTCTGCTGTTTACTCAACTTTGGATCAAAATAACTGATCAATAAATGAATGAATTCAATTCATGGCACTATTTTTTGAAAGCACCTTCACTTTAAGCGCCTCAAAACGTTTGCACGGTTCTGTACATACGGTATATATTCTGTCACAGTGTAACACAATGAGACTTATACAGGAAAATAACTTTTGTAACATGTAAACAAGGGTGTGGAGGAACACACACACACACACACACTTGAATCATTCATTACTAAACAGCAGAGTAAACAGGGTGCGATAAACAATAGACGTCCTTAGAAAGTTTCCAGGACCGGCCCAATACCTATGATCACACACACACACACACACACACACACACACACGCTTGTCTTTCCATACTTATGAGCACCGTCAGTGACATCATGCATTCCTTAGCCGCTAACCTGAGCGTTAACCAGCACATCAAACTGTCCTGAGAGGGTTTGTCCCACAGTGAGGAGCTCATTAACCAGGTGTAAAACTTCCCAAACAGATTCCAGTGTCCAGTGGAGAATTACAGCATCAATGAAAACCAGCTGAGTTCACCTTCACCAACCTGTCTGTCTGTCTGTCTGTCTGTCTGTCTGTCTGTCTGTCAACCTTTCATTGTCGCTGTCAGGGTCTAAAATAGCCGGCAGACTGTCGACAGACGCTGATAAGATCAGTCAGGCTAGTATGAAAACAAACTGGACGACAGCTTTAACACAGAGAGAGAGAGAGAGAGTCTGTCTGTTTCTACCTGTTTGATTTGAGATGTAAAGTATTCAAGAACAGAGGCAACACAACCTGTCCTCATGCCGTCTGACTGCACTTTATATTAAAACAGTACAAAATCATTCTCAATCATTATGTTAAAATAATACAAAACAATTACACAAACCTGCTTTTAGGCCTCCTGTCGAGCAAAAATCAACATCAGCTTTGATGATAAAAGGTAGAAAAGTTGTTGCAGTTTGGTGGCCTGATGGTTGAAGGTGAGCAGTGATGGAAAGTAACTAAGTACATTTACTCAACTACTTCACTTAAGTACAGTTTAGAGGTACTTGTACTTTACTTGAGTATTTCCATGTGATGCTACTTTCTACATTTCAGAGGGAAATATTGTACTTTCTACTCCACTACATTTATTTGACAGCTTTAGTTACTTTTCAGATCAACATTTTATATGTGTTTTTATTTAATTGACTATCCGACAGTGTATGTTGTGAACATTAGATTTACCATGACAACATTAAAATGCTGCTTACATGTACATGTCAATGAAAAAGTATTAAAATCCCAATAAAATAAATGTAGCACTAAATTGAGCCATTTTGCATATCGAGTACTTTAACTTTTGATACTTTAAGTACATTTTACTGCAAAAACTTCCGTACTTTTACATGTATTGAATATTTTTACTTGTAATGGTATTGCATTGTTGTATTTCTACTTTTACTTCAGTAAAAGATCTCAGTTCTTCTTCCACCACTGATGGTGAGAACATGAACCTCAGCGTCCAGACGGAGACGTTTGTTACGTCTTATTTCCCGTCTCTCTCTCTCTCTCCTCGCGTTTCCTGTCCTCTCTCTTCTATCGTCTCAATAAGTATTTAACGCCTCCCAAGAGAGGGAACGAACTCCCCAAAACTTCAAGAATACAACGCTCTATGTAAGAAAAACATCTAAACACTTTCAGTTCCCTTCAAACAATCTCAGTTTTCATCATTGAATGGAGGCAGCTCCGGTGTTTAAGTAACAAAATTCAAACGCTGGGACGTCAACGGTGGCTCGGAGGCTTAGACGTGTATCACATGACCCACAACGTTTCCAGCTCAAATCCATCTGGAGATCTCTGTCGCATCGTCATTTTAACTCTTTCTCTTTCTCTCCCTGCACATTTCCTGACTGCTTCTCAACTGTTTACTGCTAATAATCAAACATAGTTGACACATCTATATGATTGAAACAAGCCAGTGTCATCATCAGGGTCAAACCCCCGGAAGAAAAGTTTGTTTTTCAGGGTCAAAGTTTTTCCTCAGCTGAGTGAGTTTCTCCAATAAAAGATCAACAACAGCCTCCTTTACTGAACATAACTTTTTTCAGTTTTGTAGAACAAAGAGATGACACAAGTAGAAGTCTAAAAAATGTGACAAAAACTATAAAAATCATAATGTTAGTTCTGAAACGTACAACAGACGATCACAAATGAAGCTTGAGCCACTTCAGGCAGGCTTCTTGAGCCCCCTGTCATGTGACATACTCCTCTTACTGCAACATATATCCAACGCAGCCTCTGCACTTGTATTGTAGATGTCAGTATCCAGGTTTCCGTCCAAATGTATCAACGATTTTAACAGAATTTCCAGGAAATCAGTAAAAGAAAATGTGAATGTTTGCTCTGTATGCATCTGTTCTTACCTGACAGCGGCTCTCTGGGTTTGACCTCCTCCACCACCTCCTCCTTCACCGGCTGCTCCTCAGGGCCCTGGGACGAGTGGTCAGCCATGGACTCCCTCTTCAGCTTCCCCAGACCCACCATCTTCATGAAGGACAGGCGGCGGCTGGTGGTGTCGCACTCACTCTCCGAACAGTTCAGCTCGCCATTGGTGAGCGACTCCTTACGGGAGCTGAGGGTGTCGCGATATTTCCCCGCAAATCTGGGAGGGACCGGAAGGAAAGAATGAAAGTGAATCCCATTATCCCACTTCAGCTCCACAAACTCCCATCACCCCACTTTACCACTTCAGCTCCACAAACTCCCATCACCCCACTTTACCACTTTACTTCCATAAACTCATATCATCCCACTTTACCACTTTAGCTCCACAAACCCCCATCACCCCACTTTACCACTTTACTTCCATAAACTCATATCATCCCACTTTACCACTTTAGCTCCACAAACCCCCATCATCCCACTTTACCTTTACAAACTCCCATCATCCCACTTTACCTTTACAAACTTCCATGATCCCACTTTAGCTCCACAAACTCCCATCATCCCATTTTACCACTTTACTTCCATAAACTCTATCATCCCACTTTACTTAAAAATCCCATCTTCCCACTTTAACTCAACAAACTCCACTGATCCTTATTTACCTTGACAAACTCCACTCCCACTTTACCTCGAATCCTCCACAATATCTCTAAACCTGACCTTTTATCCCACTTTACCTCAACAAACCCCTGATCCCTCTATACATTGATACATTACCTTCTCTAATGCCCTGAGTCCTCTTGTCCCTCTTTACCTTGACAAAGCCCCATAATCCCTCCTGCCCTTACAAAACAGCGTTTGTCCCTCTTTACCCTAACACATTTTGCCCCTGTTTACCTGAGCAGACTTCCTTCAGAGCTTCTCCTCCCCCTCTTCTTCTTCTCTGCAGGTGAGGGCGTTCCCTGTGACCCCTGCGGAGAGGGCGTAGCGCTTCCTTTGCTCCTCCCCGACACCCTCAGGTTCTTCCCCAGCTTTCCCAGCGTCTTCAGCGGGGACGTGAACTTGAAGGAACCCTTCCCTGACCCTCCTCCTCCTCCTCCTTTCCCCTTCTTCCCCTCATTGGCCTCGTTCTCATCCTCCTCGTCCTCAAACGGGTTGCGGTCTCTGGGCACGTCGCCGTCAAGGAGCGAGCTGCCGGGCGACCAGTGGTTGCCGTGGCCCCCGTTGTCATGGATGCTGTCATCGTCATTGTCGAAGGGGTTGTGGTGGTGGTGGTGGGGGGTGATGTTGAGGCTCATCCTGCGCAGGATCAAGGCGTTCTCTAGTGTTGGACCACCGCCTTTCAGGCGTACTGGGAGGTTTTTGAGGATGGGCATGATGGAGCTGGGGGAGGGGGGGCAGGGAGGGAGGAACCTGGGGGAGAGAAGGACACGTGTAAGGTACTTTAGGCAACCAAATAAAACAAATGTTCCCATTAAACTGCTCGGCAACAAATATTTTAGATAAAATTCCAAACTTCAAGTTAAATTATCCAAAAACAAACAAACACTTCCATCCATTCTGTCTGCTGATGAAGACCATGTGATGTGGTTAAATGCCCAAAAAATACTAGAAACTGGACCTTGAGTTAAGATTATGTGGTTATATATAGCGTTTCCGAATTAACTTTCATGCTCAAGACTTCTGACATTTTTTAGTTTTCCATTTATCAGACATACAGGATGACCATCGCTCCACTTGGATAAATGTTTGTAACGTTTTGGAAGCATCAATGAGTCCAAACACTCAGATTTATTCAGTGTTTCAGTTTATTTTGAGCTTTTAATCTATCAGAGTTTCATCAGCGTGTACCTTCTGATGAAGCTCTGATAGACGTCTGATCTCATACATGAAATAAAATGGAAAAAACAAAACAGACAATCTAAAATGTAAAAAAAATCAAAAAAACAAATGTTGCTGTGTTCATATCTGTGTTTCCTGTCTGCAATAATCTCCCTCTGGGACGCTAAAGACTAAATATCTAAATTATATCATATTTAACTCCCATCCTGTTCCCTTATCTTGTTTTATTTTGCTTGTTTGTTTTCTTTTTTCTTCCTGTCTTCCGTCTATCTTACTGTTAAACATGATTTTAATCTATTTTTAAATCATAATATACAGTATTTATAGATATTTTTTCTTTTCTCTTGCAGCAACGTTTTAAATGTTGTTGATATTGAAATAACTGACGTTATACCATTAACAGCACTTTTATATGTGCAGTAAAAAGTTTGAAATGTCCCTTTAATTTCTTTTGTGCCTTTTGTTGTTTTGTTTGTTTGTTTGTTTGTGTGTGTGTTTTTTTGTGTTTGACATTCATTCTGTGGTTTTCCAACATTAAAAAATAAAGGTTAGTTTATAAATTAAATTATTACTGACTAATGGATCGATTAAAATAAGAAATAAAATGACATTGACACCATTAATTACATTTTTTAAATTAACGAATTGAAATCATTTCATATTTTTTTTATTGTTTAATTGATAAGTTATTTGTTTTTCACCAGCTGACTGTTCTGCTAATCGTGTCATTTAATCATTTAATTTCCTTTTTTAATGTATAATTTAATTGGAAATGTTTTACACCTGTTGTGTTCTCTGCCATCTGTGACTGAACTCAAGTCAGTTACACTTTATGACGGCTGGTCTGATAATGTGGTGTTGACGGTTACCATGGAAACACATCCGTCTCCTCCTGCGAGAGATGCCCGGGTCAGTTTAGGATGAGGACAGAGGAGGAGTCCCTCGTTTCCTTTTCTGTTTGTTTTATATTCCTCACAGGTTATATAACATTTCACCCACCTGTCCATCACCACCCAGTTATACTGCAAACAGTTAATCCAGGAAGATAAAACTGATGTGATCACACCCTTTGTAACCATCTGCTGAGTTGTAAAACTGCTGTAAAACCGCCCAAATAGTTAAACTCCAGTAGAATAAAGTTTGTTTTATTGTGTTTATGACACTATAATACCATTGGTGGAGTCGACTATTAAACACAGTCTAGTTTTACATGATGTGGAACAAGTTGATTATTCTAGTATTGATTAAATTAGACCTGCAAAGATAAGTTAATTAATCGATTAACAGAAACTGAATATGCATCTACTTTGATAGTTGATTAATTGTGGAAAAAGTTTGAATTCATGTTAATAGATCAGCTTTCAGACCCACAAAGCAAAGTTGTGATTATTAGTGAAGAATGTTAATAAGTTAATAAGCTGATCAGACTGATCAGTTCAACATCAGAGCTCTTAAAGTGTTTCATGAAGCTGCTGCAGCGCAAAGTAGCTAGCAGAGCTAACTGAGCTAAGTGAGCTAACTGAGCTAGCAGAGCTAACTGAGCTAACTGGGCTAACTGGGCTAACTGAGCTAACTGAGCTAGCAGAGCTAACTGAGCTAACTGGGCTAACTGAGCTAACTGAGCTAACTGAGCTAGTTAATGGTGCAGAAACCCAGAAATAATTTGGTAGCTTTTTATTTAATTCATCAATCTCCATGATTTAATGTATTTTAATCATAATAAAACTGTAATTTAAGCTAATAAATACAGTGAACACATGATGCTGTGAAAGTGGAAACGTTTTAGCACCAAGCTAACAGAGATCAGCTGACCATCAGCCCCGTGTGGGCAGATCTGTCGGGCTCCTGCGGTACCTCATCAGTGAGGTACCGCTTTCATGGAGAATTTGCTCACTCAAGGACACCTGGAATATTTTCAAGGACCCCTAAAACATCCCCAATGACTCCTAAGGAAAATGCTGCTCTCTGATTGGCTGGCAGGTGTCTGGTGAAAGCATCCATGTGCTCATGTCAAACATAGTTCAGGTCAGCTGCTCTAAATCAGCGCTGAAGGTGTGTTAACCTGCAGGTAACCATGGCGACAGTGCTGATGCTGTAGGCCCATGTATGTACAGATGCAGCCACTCCCAGTTATAAACCAGCTGATGCCACACAGCCATAAACCAGTAAGACACAAGCTCATAAACTGGTCAAACATTAACGCAGGCAGCTGGAGGTTTTTACTGAGCTGTAATGATTCATGGAGACGTTCTTAATGTTTAAATACGAAGTCACTTTGCTTGTTTCCTCTGAACTTTAACTCTCATTATCTCATGACAACTTTCAGTGTGCAAACATTGATAAGAGACTCAGGTACAAACTGATCTGAGAGCAGCTTCACATCCAAAATCTTATCTGGATTCATATGAAACTGTGTGGAAACATTTAAATATTTTTAACTGCAGCTGAGACACAGATCTCTTCACAATGAAAACATTCAGTAGAAATAGAATTAAAACTGAAATAAAACAGAAAAGAGTTTAGTAAAATGAGGGAACGTGGGTAGAAAATGCAATCTCCTACAGAGAGTGATGCATTCTGGGTTGTTTGTAGCATTAATGTTGCTAGGCTAGCAAGTTTCTTCCAGTGAGTCTGTTAGCGTCAGTCAGACTAAATGTGTTCACACGAGAATCCATCTTCTTTAAGTTACACGTTTGTGTCTGAACCAATCAGCTTCCTGTGAGCATTCTCACATGATCTTGTGACGGTTCATCCAATCACCTGCCAAGTATTGTTTTGAACGCGCCTGCATGGACGACTTCTCAGACGGTTCTGTGTAACAAACCATCTAAAGCGTGTTAGTCAGACAGCGGAGGGAGACTCGCTGCTGCTTCCTCCGTTACTGTGTGTCGTCCCGCTGTCGCCTTTTTAATGACATACAGCTGCGGTGGACAAATACCTGGCTCATGGGCCAAATCTGCCCCTCTAACAAAAAATGTTGGGCCCTCCTAAGAAAGCTGAAGTTTGTATTTTCATAATTTACATCAAGACTTTTACATAACTTTTCACAAATTTACTGTAGAGAACAAATGAAAGTAAAGACGTGTGTGAGTGTGTTACTGCTCCCACAGCAGGAGACGCATCCTCATCATCCTTTCATGTGTCAATTCTTAATTCCTTCAGCCTATTGGACCAGAACATTATAAATAAAACATACTCTATATTCACTTATGAGTCATTTTTAGCTAAATGAGTATCATCTGCCATCAGATACAATCCTAAACTGTTAAATCATCTTTATTTTTAAATGAACTGTTACGGCTGTGGTGTTGTGGATGTGTGTGTTTCCCCTCGCCGCCTCCCTACTGGTGGATCATACTGGTGGTGAATAAGACATGGAGACCTGGAGCCAGTTGGCAGCATGTGTGACAGTTAACCAGTGCTTCCAGTGCTCGTGTACTGGGATCAGTAGGATGGTGATTGTTTTTAACTTTAGCTTAACGTAATTTACGTTTGTCCGTTGGTGGACCGGCCTCTTCCTTTCAAAGAAGAAGTCGGTTTTCCGTCGGTGTTATTGGAAATTCCTGCGAAACACTGATCTTTTGTTTATATTGTAAATAAATTCTTTATTTCATTCACATCTGTTTCCCTCTCTTCCTTTTCCTCGGGTTAATTTTTATCGTTACTTCCCTCATCCTCTGGACGTAACAGAATTAAAAGAAATAAACAAAACATATAGGCCTGAGTTTCCACTGTGTTGTTTAAAAGGCTCGTTAATGAAAAGTAGTGAAGAAGAAACTGTCCTGCGGTTGAACCTGAACGCTGATGTACATGATGAGTTTATGAAACGTAAAACAGAAGAAGAAGAACCAAACTCACACACAAGAGCTTCTTCACAGTTCAGGTCAGAAAGATCCAGGTTACAGTGGAAAAGAGCTAACTATGGACTGTTTCCATGGTTACGAAAAACAGTTTGTAACAAAAGTGAGCGATGTTGATTAAGTGTGTGTGTGTGTGTGTGTGTCTATTTCTGGCAGCAGCAGTGTGTCCTGAGCTGGTGAGACTGGAAACCAACAACATGAACAACATCCGCTCCCAGTCCACCTCTCTCTCTCTCTCACACACACACACACACACACACACACACACACACACACACGCCCAGCGGGCAGGGTGAAGTGGGAAGTGATTCAGCGGTGTTGGTTCCATAAATACCCAGCAGCCCCAGCGGCAGGCTCAGGAAGCCCACGGCGGTGCTGTTTTCTTCAAGAGGGTCGCAGGGCATCGCGGAAGCTTCTGGACACAAACAATAGGAGCGGAAAGGACAGCGATAGTGTGACGGACAGAGCCGAGGACTCCTGGGCCTCTGCTGACCGCCGCCGGGCGCGGTCCAGGCTCCGCCTCCAAACATCCAGAACCAGAGTGGTTTTAATCAAAGGTGGCAGCGAGAGAGAGGACGAGCAGCTCTCCTCTGTCCTTCAGTTTCACGTGTTTGTGACCTTTGACCTCAGCTGCACGTGTGTCTCATGCTGTTGTTCACACCTCGCACCATTATTGATTAACCTGCCGATCACTTTCTTAATTAATCATCTGTCAGAAAGTGTCAATAAATAGTGAAAAATGTTCATCACAATTTCCTAAAACCCAGCTGGAAACGTTCAAACAGTCCAGAACCAAAAGATTCAGTTTATCATCAAATAAAGACAAAGAAAACCAGTAAAACCAGTAAAACTCACTTCTGAGAAGCTGCAACCAGTAAATATTTGGCTTTTTTTTGCTTTCAGTCATCTTAAACCAATAATCAATTATTAAAATAGTTGCAGATCAACTAATCAACTGATTGTTTCAGCACTAACTGAGTGTGAGAATGTTTTAAGGATGCGTTTCATCCTTAATAAAAAGCTTCTGCTGTTTTATTTGTGGTTTATTTGTGGTTCATTGTGGTTTTTTTTTAACTTCATGTTTGAATCAGTCCTGCAGTGATTCAACGACTCGTTCACAGAGTTTCTGGACTTACTGACAAATTAAAAACAGAAGAATCTGAGCAGCGGAGGTGGAGATATCCTGGATCCTACGTTTCCCATGAGGCAACTGGATAATAATACTGAATATGTTTTTGTTCTGACAGAAAAAGACATTTGAAAGCATCACTTTAGACTCTGATAACTGTCGAGAGGACGTTTTTCATTCATGACATTTTACAAACTAAATGATTCATTTAAAAAAGACTTCAACAGCCTGTTTCTCTTCACCCATGTGCATCTTCATCTGCTGCAACAGTTTTCATGTTTCTGTAACATCAGTCAGTTAAAATCGAATCCGTCTCTAAAGTATCTGATGAGCTTCGATAAGTGTTTTCTAACCTCCACATTCCTGCAGCAGAGAGTCATCTCTGAAGAAAAGAACTTATGATGAAATGATTTATCTTGAAGTGATGTTATCTGTCGTCCTGCTCGGATGCCGTCTGACGCTGAGCGGTTCGAGCGGTTTGTGCGGTTTGGTGTAAACAGTCAAAACCACCAAATCTGAGTCTAAATGACCTCTAAACACTGACGCTGTCGATGCAGCCGCAAGCTAAAGCTCTGCTAGAACTCATTAAACTCATTCATTAAACTGTGCTGTTGGATCTTTGAGAAACATCATCACATCTGTCAGAAACTTCACTGATTCAATCATCTTGTTTCTGTTGTTTCATCTACTTGCTCGTGTATAACATGTTAAATGTTTATGTATCTCAGTTCAGCTTCGTCGTCCTTGTTTCTGGCTTGTTTGTGTTTGTGTATCTTCCATCGAGAGCCACTAGAAACCGGACTCAAATTCCTTGCACGCGTAAACATACTTGGCCGGTAAAACTGATCGTGATCCTGATTGTGAATCTGTTTTAACATCTCTGCAGCTCAGCTGAATCCTGGAAGACGTTCAGTCATTTCACTACTTCCAGAGAGCAGATGAAGCAGTTTTTCTTCTCTGCTGAGTGTGTTTCTGCAGATAAAACTCACTGAAAACATCACGAGTCCAACAGTTTAATCATCTCGGACTTTCACTTGAATTTGGACCATTTAGGACTCGTTGCCTGCGTCGGCTAGGTTGGTTAGGTTTAGGCTCGGAGAGCGAGAAGGTCAGCGACTTCTAGACAAACCGAACACGCAGAAGTGATTCAAAGGTTGCAGGTTCGAGTCCCAACAAATAGACCAGCTCCTCTGACTGACTCGTCCTTCATCACAAACATGTTTCCATCAGAATTAAAATTAAATATCCGCCTGACTGTGACACGTTCACTGTCATCACGTGAACTCTGAGAAACATGCGCTACAAGACGAGACTTAAAGGACGAGTTCACAATATTTCAAGTGTGTCTTAAACCAACAGTCAGTCATCAAATGAACATTAAAGCTGTTTTTCTTGCTGTAATCATTCCTCCTGTTCATACTGACCATTAGAAGATCCCTTCATAATGACCTTACAATGCAAAAAATGTATTTCAAAGTTTATCTGAAGCTAATATGAAGCTTCAGCGTTCAAATGAGTCATATCAAGTAGATATCTTTCAACGTTACAGTCTTTTTAGTGCCAAAGTCCCTCTTTTTGTTACTATACTTCCACCTGCAGCTCAACAGGGAAACACTGTCCGAGGAAACACAAAGAGGGAATTTGATGCTAAAAAGACTGTAAATGTGTCAGATATCCACTTGATATGACTAACTCAGACTGCTGAAGCTGAATAGAAGCTTCACACACACTTTTAAATGACTGTGTGGACACACTGTGGATTTTATCCTCCATCACTAACATTGAAAACACATTTGAAGGATCTTTTAATATCCAGTATGAACAGGAGGAATGATTACAGACACCTGACTGCTGGTTTAACACACATTTGAATAATTGTGAACCTGTTCTTTAGAGTAAAGTCTGCAGAAAGGACTAAATATATGAACCAGACCATCAGCTGAGCGTTTAGGAACATGCAGGAAGAATAAAAGCATCATTCACTCACATCATCAGCTGCTAAAAATAAATAAATAAAAGAATAAACAAAGAGGAAAGTTTAAAATCTGTAAGTGTAAATATGTTTTATCCCTCGGAGAGTCTTCAGCTCTTCACCTTCACGTGATCTTCAACATTTAAACATTGTGTGAAGGTAAAGAGGTTGCGACCTTTCAGCGTCACAAAACACAAACAGGAAACCAGGAAGAGAAGCAGATATCCAATCAGAGGGCAGCACAGACCTCAGCCTTGACCCTCTGTATGGGTGGACAGTCAGCATATATGTGTGTGTGTGTGTGTGTGTGTTTCATGACTAATGGTTGTGCAGATAGTCAGCTGATGTATGTCTGCTAAAGGAAACAGTCAAGAACAGTCAGTCCACCCAAAAATAAAAACAGGAATCATTTAATGAATGATCGCTGACTTCCTGCTCAAAATTTATCATCATTTCCTTTTTTCTTTTTAATCTCTATTTCATGACAAACTGCTGCCACAGGGCACCAACACAGTCAGAAGAGTCTCCCCCGGGGGGGGGGGGGGGGGGGGGCCGAGAGTTGAAGGTGAAGCGAAGATAAAGTATGAGGTGAAGAAGAGTCAAAAGTCCTTCTGGGAGTCATAACTCACGTCAGATCTGAAGAAACAGACGTGAAACACATATCGATGACATTCAGTGTGACTTACACTTCCTGAGGATCATTATTATTATCTCTGACGTCCATCACCAGTAAACCACCAGTAAACCACCAGTAAACCACCAGTAAACCACTAGTAAACCACCAGTAAACCACCAGTAAACCACCAGTAAACCACTAGTAAACCACCAGTAAACCACCAGTAAACCACCAGTAAACCACCAGTAAACCACCATGAACCCACTTAGAAACCAGAGAAAACCTGCCTGAGAATCATCACATGATGAAGTTTTGTTCAGTGATCAGTGATCGTTGTCTGAACATCATGTTACACTGCAGACAAGAACCGCTAACAGCTGATTCACACGACTTTTAACGGAGACTGTTTAACAAAAACTTGACGTTTGTTACTTGAACGCATCTCGAGAGTCGTTAGTTGACTTTTCTCCTGAAGTCTTTATGTCCACAATCTTGTAGCTTTGAGCCGGATGTCGTCTAATACAGTTCTAATACAGAGAGTTTCATGTTGATCCAAGATTTGAACTGTCAGTCAAAAACATCATCTATAAGAACATGAATCAGACTAATTCCTTCCACTCAATCACCAGTAAACCTCCATAAAACCAGTAGAACTTGTCTGAGAATACACTGCAGACAGGAGCTGCTAACAGCAGCACATCTGATGCTTTTATTTTCCGTCTATATGTTGCTGTCAGCGTGTTTCCACCCCGCAGTGTTCACTATTGATTACACCTATCAGCTGAGCCTAAAGGACAACATGCTGGACTTGTGTTTAAACAGCAGCAGAGATTCAAAGGTTGCAGGTTCGAGTCCCAACAGATAGACCAGCTCCTCTGACTGACTCGTCCTTCATCACAAACATGTTTCCATCAGAATTAAAATTAAATATCCGCCTGGCTGTGACACGTTCACTGTCATCACGTGGAAACATGCGCTACAAGACCAGACTTAAAGGACGAGTTCACAATTTTCACAATGTTTTTCTTGCTGTAATCATTCCTCCTGTTCATACCTGCAGCTCAACAGGGAAACACTGTCCGAGGAAACACAAAGAGGGAATTTGATGCTAAAAAGACTGTAAATGTGTCAGATATCCACTTGATATGACTAACTCAGACTGATGAAGCTGAATAGAAGCTTCACACAGACTTTTAAATGCAGATTTGTATCAATAACAAAACTGTTCTGGATCATTAACACTAATTATGACGTTCACCCTCAGAGCCTGAAACTAATTTATACAAACAGAAACATGTCTGTGCAGCGTCGGCCCACGGTTGAACCTGACCTCTGACCCCTGCTGTAATCCATCTCAGTATGTTACTGTACTGACATTTAAGAAAAATATAAAACATCACCGGTCTTCATACTGCAGGAATCAGTCAGACGAAGAGTGTCGGTCCTGCTGTTCTTCACTGACTGGAAATGTATGAATTTTGTGTTAAAATAAGAAATAAAATGAAAAAAAGTCTCATTCAGTGACACAATATATGAATGACACTGTCTCATTAATCAGCTGAGGACTGACGGGCTGTTCACAGTTCACACGGATGATTTCTGTTTAAATAAATAAATAAATAAATTCAAAACCAGATTATTCGTCTCTTTACAGATAAATCTGTTTCTTCCTTCAATGAAACTGCAACTGAAAAAAAACAGTGAAGTTCAAGTAGAGAACGAAGACAACTTGTCCTCCGCGGAGGGATCGAGGCATTTAAAAGATGAACTCACACACACACACACACACACACACACACACACACACACACAGCATCTGTGTTGTGTTTACACACTGTGACTGTCTCTGGTCAGACGGGAACACAGAGTGTCTCAGACAGCGGACGTGGAATTTTACTGGGAATCTGCAGGAATGATAAGTGGACGGTTTGATGTAGAAACATCTCTCGACAGGCTGCTCGACGTCAGAGAGGCTGCAGTTTCCCACAGAGCTGCACACTGAGCTGATTAATGATTTAGACTTTTTTATTCCCAGAGTTTCAACTCGTTTCAAGGAAATAAGATCCTCGTGTTAACGGACGTCTCATTAAAGCAGCACTTCAGTGATTTAATATTACAACTAGAGACAGATTCAAAAGCAGAACGATGAAGCTCAGAGCAGCAGAGAAACATCCTGATCTTACTCCTACATTTCCCATAATGCAACTGGGCAGCGTCTTTCATTAAAGCCTGATTAACAGTTTTCTGTTCATGTGAAAGTTGATTTATTGCGTGTTGATGTTCAGTCAAGGATTATATTATGTAATTACTCCGATTTCTGCTTTCTGTTTGTTGCATTTTGGAAAAAAAAACTTTCTTTGTAAGATCGAGATGTTCAGATGATCGATCTCATGTCTGAGAGCTGGAGCCAGGAATTGGTTATAGCTTAGCTTAGACTGGAAGCAGGAGGAAACAATTAGCCAAAAGTTCAAAACACACATGCAAACACCTCAAAGTGTGTGATCAGACAGAACGGAGAGACGCAAGAAGATACAAACTCATCCGTATGATAAAAATGTTTTAAAGGACCAGTGTGCAGGATTTCATGGCATCTAGCAACTGAATACTGAATATCCCTCCTCCCGCCTCCCAAGCATGTAGGAGAACCTACAGCGGAAACATGAGACCCTCTCTAGAGCCGGTGTTTGGTTTGTCTGCTCTGGGCTCCTGTAGAAACATGGCGGGCTCCGTGGAAGAGGATGTATGTATGTTTTATATTATTATATTTTCATGTCTGGACAGTGTGTCGCTCCTCCTTCCTGTAAATCACTGACAGTGACACCTGAACAGAGTAAATCTACTTCACGTCATATTTCTCAGTCTGAGGACGGTCGTGTGTCTCTATAAGACCCATCAGAGTAGATGATTGATGAGGCCGAGCTGCTCTGATAAAGAACAACTTTAGTGGCTCCAAAGTCCCATCAGCCACCTCTCTCTCTAACGTCTCGTCTCACAGTTTAAAGCGATAGCGTCTCCGCTGGTCCGTGATGATTGATTATCTGATTATCACAGTCCAGAGGCTGCTGTCAGCATCAGGAGGGAGACTGGAGCTAAATCCCAAACTCTGTCAGGATATGTTTGTGAAATTAGAGGAAGGAAAAGATTATTATTAGATAACTTGAGCTAAAATTAGAAGACTTTACTGTTAAATAACTTCAAACAAGCTGCTCGGCGGCGTAACTCTGATCCAAACAGCCGACGGCGTCAGTCGTGTCTGTCAGTATGGCGGCCGCAGTCAGAACTGAAGGTCACATGACGCATGCTGGCCCAGAAGTACACCCTAAACATCACTGGGTTAAAGCTTCACCCAGTTTGGGTCAATGGGTCAGTTTCTTCTGTCCCAGTCAGGTCTGTTTCCCTCTGAAAGCTTTTTCATTTATGCACAGTTAACATTCAGGACATGTACAGGACGGACTTCACTGCTCACTTTTACATCCCATAATAATAAACAGCAGGTTGCATAAGTCTGCCTGCAGGCGGAGGACAGTCACATGGAGAAGTCTGAGAGTGAAACCATGAGGACACCAGTATAACACCAGTATAACTTTATGTAAAGCTGAACACTCGATCAATAAATCCTGATAACTAATAAAAATGATACTTTATTGATCCTGAAGGGACATTTAAGAGAAAACCGTCTCCTCCGAGTGAAGTCACAGTTACCCACGCTGCATCTGTCCTTCATTAAGTAAAAAACTGTTGACTCAGCATCGTTTGTGAGAGAAAACAGCTGTTCACAGAAATGTAATATTATCTTTGCCCCAAAGAGGAATGTGGGGCTGTTGGGTAAACGCCGCTGGCTGCGCGCCACATTAAACTGCAGCTGCAGCTCACACAACGCGACGCCACATTCAGACGACAGAGGGGACGTTAATGTCTAAACTTCTGAAGGTCTGGTTGTCACAAAAAATCTTTATCCTCAGAGGGAGAAACTACCCGATGACTTTAACAACATCAAAGACACCTGAAGCTGTGTGTTGTTTATTATTAAAGAGGAAATATTCTGCACATCTCCAGCTCTATATTTATATTCTGGGGCTCTACTGGAATATCTTTGCATGATTTCCAGTTAAAAACTCCTTATTTATCTTCTACTGGTCCTTTATGCAGCCCCTCAGTTCAGCCTCTGTCTGAAACAGGCCGTTTTAGTTCCTGTCTCTTTAAGGCTCCGCCCTCCTGATGAGCCCACTCTGTTCTGATTGGTCAGCTTTCAGGAAGACCATTCATGTGCGACAATCTGACGTCAACTTGTCAGCAAGGTAGAAAAAAATCAACGCAAACAAATCTTTCAGAGCAGGTTGAAGCCCTGAGTTTTGACTTGCAGGCAGCATTTCTACACACTCAAGTTTTGTAACTTTGACCATGTTTAACATCCGACATCATAACAGGATATAAATAACAGAAAACCACAAAGAGCAGAATATGTCTCCTTTAAAAGTAATATTATGTGATGTTAATGGTTGCAGAAGTAACCAGTGGCTCATTTTCTCACTGAAAATATCAGTTTTAGAGACAGTAAAGCGTTACTGTGGTTTTTATGGTTGTATTTCAGCAACTTCAGGTTCAGGTCAGAAAAACATGATGTCATGGTGAAGAAGTCTGGTTTAACCACTGGAGGAAGTTTATAGAAAACAAAAAAAAGTTTAGAAAGAAAAGGAAACAGATGATGAACTCTGGTCTGTTTCCAAATCAAACATTTTGTACATCCATTAATTCTCCTAAAAACCTTTCACTGCACTGTAGTGATGAAATCAGAACACAGTTTCCCACAAGATCACACGACACCGCCGCAGGTCAAAGGTCACCAGCAGTCATGTGAGATAGATGGGATTTTACGACCTGTGAGCGTCATCAGACAACTCAGGACGGTTGTATGATGACAGAGCTGGTTGAATAAAGTTTTAAAACACTGAGAAACACTACAACACTGAAACTTTGTCAATAACTTCACTCAAATACTCTATATAAGTTTTATAATTTCAAGCTAATTCAACCTAAAATGTCTTTTTTGTAGTTTGAAGAAAACACGAGTGATGGAAACATGATGTGTCTTTACATGTTAAAAGAAGTCACAGTTGTTTCTTTTCATAACAATAAAAACAATGCGAACCATAATGAAGGTCAGTGTTGAAATCAATCCCGACTTCCTGCACTGGTATGAGAATAAGGTCTCGCAGGACATGTAGGACTCTGATGAGCAACAGCAGCAGCTACAGCTGGAAGTTCTTCTGTGTAAAATGAAAAACTGACTCTTCAAATAAAGAAAATACAAATTTAATCTTAATTAGATTTACAATCTCAAACATCTACCTGAACAGTTCAATAAATGAACAGATGTAAATCCACCAAACAAAGACGAGGGTTTATAAGTGGGCACAGTTCTAGACACGACTCATGCTAGCAAACAGGCTAGCTTTGCCTTTGCAGCCCCGCAAACTCAACCTGCGAGCACCCAGGATACAACACAGCCTTAAAACAAGCTGCAAATACACAACATTACCAGCCTCGGTGTGTTTAATCTTTATTTAAATCGCATTATGTTGATTATATGAGCCGGGAAGAAGGGAGAAGCATGGCTGAGCTAACGTTAGCATTAGCGCCTGGATAGTTAGCATTTAGCAGCCCCCCACCATGAGAGATAAAACAGAAGTTCATGACAACAAAATGATAAACAAAACATGCAAACAACACAAACACACAGCTTACTGTGGTGTTCAGGTTTATTTTCATGTGAATTAAATGAAGGTTGTCGTTTTATTGTCAGAATGTTCAGAGGATATGTAGCTTGTGAAAAGTGGGTCCAGTATTTACTTTGGTGACTTTTAGTGGAGAAGAATTGGTCGTAATCTGCGCTCACGTTCACGTCTCCCGTTGGCGTGAACAGACTATGGACCTGCCGCTGGTCTCCTAAAGGGGCGGGGCAGTGGCGAAACCCATGTGACACAGATACAGGAAATGCCTCTTAGTGCGCCGTGGCATTAACGTAAAATTACCGTAAAATTTGAATGAATGAAACGACGACTGTAGGAAAACAACTGACACAATTATTACTGTCGATACGTTCAATATATCAATATATATATTCATTAAGTATAACTCATGGATGTATAATAAGAGCTGGATCGGGCGCCGCCGCTCAGCCTTGCAGCCAATTTTTCCCAGTGGTCACTCGCGGTATTGCAGCGAAAAATCCTCCTGCGGCCCAAAAAGCATTTGTGAGTCGGACATGATGGTGTGTTCAGGGTCATAAAGCCTGTCAGTTCTCAGGAAGGGAGTGTCTGTTCTTTTCCGTCATGACTCGGTTTTATTGCAGCTAATGATCACTGCAGTAAAACTTTAACTGGTCAAGGTCAGGTGTGTGTGTGTGTGTGTGTGTGTGTGTGTGTGTGTGTGTGTGTGTGTGTGGTTGTCATGGAGATAAACTGTGGATTAGAAAGGCATCTCAGTGTCTAAAATGTAAATATAAAGGCAGGAAGTTACAGACAGATGGCGTCGATATAAGTTGTTTTATTAAAAAACAAGTTCTAACACATTTATTTATTTTATAGATTTTGTCCGACTGTCTTCCTGTTTGCTTGGAGATTTAACGTACTTTCACCCTGATGTTTACTGTAGTTTAATAAGCCTTTAAAGGTATATATATATATTGTATAATTGTTTTATGCTGCTTTTTATTTCTGACATTTATAACTGCAGGTCCGACAACTTGCTGCAGTTTAGTTTGAGCTTTAGTACAAGTTCGTCAACATTTTGAGAAATACTTTAACGCTTCCTTCTGTGCAAAAGCCAAAGTATAAAACTGACGATTCACCGTTTAATGAGGCTGTTAAACAATCAGGACTCAGTTAAAAGGTTGATATTCCTACTTCCTGTCCATCACTGGAAGAATCTCTGTTAGTTTATCATGATGGAAACACTTTTATTGAATTATTTATTGTATTTGACCTTTTCTTTCATGGCGGTTACGTGTTACATCATGAGGAGACTCTGTTAAGTCACAGCGGTTTGATGTAAGATGTTGATCACTGAGCTTTATGTCGGGTTCAGACAACGTGTCACCGTGTCAGATTAGACAGCCGAGAGACGCACCCGACCAATCGTAGCTTGCCGTCTTTCACGACCTGTGTGATGTCACCAGAAGGCGGAGCTAGGAACAAGAATGTAAACAAACTATGGCGTCCGAAGCGATGTGTATGATGCTGGCTGTTTGGTTGCCATAGCGCCAAAAACTTCCTCTGCGTGGAAGAGCGCTCTGTTTTATGGAGAGAGACGGTAAATAAAATTCTGTCTCTCGTCTTTTTTGTCGGGACGTCGTGATGCAGCGCAGACGTCATCTGATGCTCTACATCTGTCAGCTGGTACCACGTAGTCTGAACCTGGAATAAGAGCTGCTGGACTTTTCTTTATGCTAAGCTAAGCTAAGCGTCTGCTGGCTGTAGCTTCGTATTTAGCATCATCTACATGAGACATGAGAGAAGAATCAATCTGAACGCTCTGCAAGAAAAAATGTGGGATTATTCCTTTAAACAACAACTCTTCACTTACTCAAAAAGCTGCAGAGTCCTTTATTTACAGAAAAAATGTCTAAATTCTCTGATTCCAGCTGCTTAAATGTGAAACTGAATATATTTGAGTTGTGGACAAAACAACCAAACAACTTATCAATTAATCAGTAATTAAAATATTCATTAGTTGCAGCTTTGATCTTCTATCAGGATTATCTGAGCTTGTACAGTTTGATGTAATAAAGCTCATTTATGGCTTTTTTGTTTTCTCTTAAATCTGAAGGAAATGAGAAGCGACTTTTTATCAAAGAGAAGACTTAGAGTAGTTGATCAAACCAGAACAACAACGTCAGATGAAGGAGGACGACTATGAGTCTATTTTATAATTTAAAAAACGGAGATTAAACCTGTTTGACTTGTTGATCTGTGAAAATGAAATAAAAGATATTTTAAATTGTTGGTTTTAATGTTGTTTATGTTGCATTTATGTTTGTCTTTTAAAAAGATGACTCATGACTTATTGATGGACTGTTCTTTACCAGCGTGATGAAAGTGAGATTATTAATGCGTTCAGGTCGTCAACATCACAGTTGTCCGACAGTAAAGGGGTCAAAGGTCAAAGACGTTCCTGTTCAGGACGAGAAAAAGTTCAGTCGAAAGTTTTGTCATTCCTTTTTTTCTGTCGTTCAGCAGGAAGTTAAAATGTCCGAGTCAGCAAGTGAAACCCCCCCCCCCCGAGTGGAGGAGGAGGAGGAGGAGGAGGAGGAGGAGGAGGAAGGTCAAAGCTAATTTCCCAAAGTTTGCATTTATGTCTTCATTCATTCATTCAGTTTTCTCTGCTTATTTCATTTTGTAACTTCATCCAGCAGAGTTTCAGTGTTTCTGCAGAACAAACTGACCGAGTGAAGAGAGAGGAGGAGGAGGAGGAGGAGGAGGAAGAGGAGGAGGAAGAGGAGGAGGAGGAGGAGGAGGAGGAGGAGGACAGGAAACAGGAGAAAGTGAAGAAAAGACAAAAGAGAGAGTGACAGCTGGACTTTAATCTGCTTTTTTGTTTGCAGCCTTAATTTAAAATCCCTGATGGAGTCAGTGAACGCAGCGCTGCAGTCAGTGAACGCAGCACTGCAGTCAGTGAACGCAGCACTGCAGTCAGTGAACGCAGCACTGCAGTCAGTGAACGCAGCACAGCGGCTGCAGTCAGAGATGTTTCTCTGACTGCAGGAAAACACAAAGCGTCTGCAGTCAGCTGATGTCACCTCGAACGCTCAAATATTTCACACACAAAGACTCTTCACATCTGCAGCAGAGTCACTTAAATCCAGACTGATCAGTCCGACTTCTTCTTCTTCTGGTGTTTCTGGGCAGCAGTGAAGCAGCCATGATGATATTTAGCTTCTCAAGCTTCTTAAATCATTTGAACAGAAGATTTAAAGTAGAGCTGCAACAATCAGTTGATTAATCAGCAACTATTTTTTTTATAAATTAATTGTTTGGAGTCATTTTTTAAGATAAAAAATGTCCAAATTCTCTCGTTTCAGCTTCTTAAATGTGAATATTTTCTGGTTTCTGAAGGACAGGAAGCTGAATATCTTTGTGTTGTGAACTAAACGAGACATTTGAGGACATACATATTTATATTTTGGCAGCTGACTGCTGGTTTTTGTTTCCTGTTGATCTCAGATGTTACTTCACTGAGAACAAAGTTAAAATAATCAATAACACTGATGGTTGGAAAGTAAAACCTGAGCTGTAATAAAACTCAGAGCTCCAGTTATAAATAGCAGATTCATCGATCGCTTGAATGAATCAGCAGTAATTTTGATAATCTATGAATCATTTAAATCATTCAAACATAAAAAATCAGCCTCCAGCTTCTTAAATGTGAATATTTATCACCTCAGACTTATTGTGATGAATATCTACATCCAACGATCAATAGAGAGAAAACGAGCAGCAGACTGATTGATAATCAGTATCTGCAGTATCAGTGTCTGACCTGAAGGTTGAGAAACATTCAGTTAATCTGTGACTTTTCTCGCTGCCTCGAAGACACTAAAGAGTCAAAGTCACCAGAAAACTCTGCAGTCAGAGATTCATAAAAGTTTTCATGACAGCAAATCAATAAAGAGTCTGTGAGTGTCTGCAGCTCTAATGACGTTCTGCTGATCAGCAGCAGGTCAAACTATCACATTTAAACACATCGACATGCAGCTCAGTCACTTCCATTAATACACAGCAACTATTCTGATACTCAAATCGTTGTTTGCAAAGAAAAACTGACAAAAAAAATCCCAGTTTCAGCTTCTCAGTTGTGATGATTTGATACTTTTCTCTCTTTTATATCAAAATAAACTGAATATGTTTGAGTTTTTAGATGTTAGTGAGACAACAAAGGACATTTAAAGACTTTAGAGAAGGACATTCTTACATTTTGTGATATTTTAAAGAATAATCAGCATTATTCTATAATAGAAATAATTCTTAAAATGAGGACTGTGATTCTGACTGTTAGTGTTAAAACTGAGAGGAAACCAGGAGGATCAGCTGTTTCAACCCTCTGCAATATAAAACATGAACATTTTTAACTTTTATGCTCTTTAAAACATCTCAACTCCACAGTTCTGCAGATTCAAACTGACTTATAAAAGCTTTCTGAGCTCCGTCGTCGGTCCGTGTGTCTGTACTCACAGATGGGACTCATGGTGGCGGATCAGCGGCTCAAACTGTCAACTCAACCCGGGCTGAAGCGTCACCAGCGGCGGACACAAAGTCAGATCTTCGCCGAGAGAAGCGCAGCTCCGGCCGGCTGCAGATGAAGCGGCTCTCCGGTTCCTCCGATCAGACTTCACTGAACCCGCAGAGACAAACAGCCCCGCAGCGCGATGCGTTCAGGGGCGGTCGGAAATGTCGCAATCACAGAGGGAGGGCGCGTGGAAAGGTCAGAGTGGTGATGCGTTTAAGGAGCGTTCAGCTGAGCAGGACATCTCAGCTTTATCTTGTTTTTTTGACTAAATAGAAGAAACATTTTTTTTATCCTGAAATTATTTCATAGTGTGACATAATATAACTTTATAGTTTTATTATTATACACCTCCTCATTTATTTATTATCATCATTATTTATGTTATTCTATTTTGTTTTATTAACATTTATCTATTTATTTGTGTAGTATTTTATCACTTTTACTTTGATTGTTATTTTTATTGCTTGTATTATCTTTTATTATCATAACTACTCATCTTTTATTGTTGTCTTATTCAATTAACTCTTTTTTTTTTTTGGCTTTTTACTTATTTTGGTGAACATTAGTCTCAAAATCCATATTATCCATCCTGAACGTTTGTCAGTCACTTGTAAAGCACTTTGAATTACATTTGACTTGTATGAAATGGTGCTATATGAATAAAGTTTGATTGATTGATTGATTGATAATGTGGTTCAAAATGAAATATGTATACAAAGTTAACAGCATCGTGTAACTAAAAGCTGGAATAAAAGACAAAGAAATAGTTCAATAAATATCAGATATGGAATCAATATATTGTATTGATACGGACACTCAGCTCTGAATTTTGATTTGTGAATAAATAATATTTGATGAAAATAGTGAGCAGATGAACTCCGGTGATGTAAAGTAAATATAAGGTACGTATGGACACACTTACAACCATCCGTTCAGTGGGTGAGTTACTGTAGAGTTTAACACACATGGAAACAACTTACAGAAGAACACAACGCATTAAAAACAGAATTTGATCATACGTGTTTATGCACATACATGTCAACATGCTCACTGAGCTACATGGTTCACCATATTTTCAGGGTAAGAACCAGTTTGTTCCTCTCATGTATCAGCAGACATTCAGTCACAATCATCAACTATCTGCTGGAAATTACCTTCATATTCAACTAAATTCACTAAACTGTGAATCTGTTCTGTTAGAAACATAAAGTCTCAACATGTTTATGAACATTTAAATCACAGCAGCATCTTTCACTAACCTGAAACACACACAGGACTCAGGATTTAATGCTACGCTAAGCTAACCAGCTCTCAGTGTTTAACACACACACACACACACACACACACACACACACACACACTGGAGATCTGGTGAAGGTCAAACTCTCACTTTCTATTTCAATGTCAAACTACTTCCTGTTTCTTGACTTTTAATCGCTGCTCTATAAAAAAAATGTCACTTTTCACTCAACAAGGACGTTATTAGTGTCAATATGTGTGTGTGTGTGTGTGTGTGTGTGTGTGTGTGTCTACATTCCTGTAGCTGGGAGTCATCAGTCAGCTGGTAAACACACACACATGCACCTAACAAAAGAGCTGACACAGTATTCATTAACTCTGCTTTACACACACACACACACACACACACACACACACACACACACACACAGCTGTGAGTCAGAGGTCACTGATGATCATAATTTTGAGGTCAAAGGGGAAAATAACTGACCGTTCTGCTGATTTTCTCTGTTTGTCTTCATGTTTGGATCCAAACCAACGATGAACTGATCTATTAACAAGTATTGTGTTTGTATCAAAGCTGATAAATCTGATTAAAAACTCGTCTGCTGACATGTTCCTTCATCACGATGAACAAACACACTGTAGTTTAGTCAAATCTGGATTAACAATCAGACAAAGGTTGAGTCTGTGTTGAGTTATTAACAGCAGATCTCGTTAGTTTAATATCAGGAGAATCTGACAACAATGAAAACAGGATCGCTGCTTTAACTGCTGATTCAGTTTGTTGCCGAGTCCTAAAATCTTCTTTATATGAGTAAAATAAATACTTTTTTCATCTTGTGCACACAGGATTTTTTTTTTAAATGTCTTGTTTTGGGATTTTTGGTGAATCCGTAACGTAATCATCCAATGAGGCGAGATTATTTCACCTGTTTCCAGTCAACTAGTGTTTCAATCTGTGTTTCTGTTTCAGTTTCTAGAAACTGAAACAGAAGATTTCACCTGTTTGACATGTTTCTACTGTTTCTACTGAATAAACGACTGAACGTAATGAATCAAACAACCCAAGATTACAAAAATAATTTTAATTAATTAAATATTTGTGTTTTTTTTCACCGTTGCTGGTGAATAAATTCTGATCTGTTGTTGCTTCACGGTTATGTGAGCGTGACTGTTCTGTAAAACGTTACGTTAGTTTTATTACGAAGCAGCTTCTGTATTTAACTCACCCTCACTTCACTGGATACGTCCAGCTGCAGCTAACGAGACGTGACGCCACATTCAGAAGGAACGTTAATATCCAAACTTCTGAAGGTCTGGTTGTCTGGTTGGTTTATCGTCAGAGGGAGAAACTACCTGATGACTTTAACAACATCAAAGACACCAAGACGCTGATCCGACACCTGAAGCTGTGCCTTCTTGTTTAACCGGTTTATCAGTCACCTACTTTCAAAGTCTTTCATTAAAGAGAACATATTCTGCACATTTCCAGCTCTATATTTATATTCTGGGGCTCTACTGGAATATCTTTGCATGATTACCAGTTAAAAACTCCTTATTTATCTTCTACTGGTCCTTTATGCAGCCCCTCAGTTCAGCCTCTGTCTGAAACAGGCCGTTTTAGCTCCTGTCTCTTTAAGGCCCGCCTCCTGATGAGCCCACTCTGTTCTGATTGGTCAGCTTTCAGGAAGCTTCCTCCGGCTCCGGAGGCTACGTAAACAAACTATAGTAGCAGGATTTCACTTCTTTTTCTCCTTCTTTACTCTAATATAAAGACATACGTACATGTCGGAGCGTCAGTTCGGGCAGGAAGTAACTTTACAAACGAAGCATCAGAGCAGGTTTAACCCTGACTTTTGACTTGCAGGCAGCATTTCTTTATGTGTTCACCTCAAGTTTTGGAACTTTGACCATGTTTAACATCTGTAAATCAGTAAATATTAACTCCTTACGTCCAATGGATCTGCCCGTGCTGCGTTCAAGGCTCCAGGTTTATAATATAGTGTATAAATGTGCTGCAGATCCAGAGTTTTGTTGCTTGTTTGTGTTTGAGTGAGAAAAGTATTGAAGACATGTGAAGGCTGTAGTCACTGAATGCTTTCTGTGTGAAAACAAATGTGTCACAGTTTGATGCTTAATTGTTGCTGTTGTGTCGACTGTGTGAAGAGTTTTATAACATGTGGACTCAGTATTGATCCCTGCAGGGAACCGATCAGAAAAAACTGTAAATTATTAAACTTCCAGTATATATTTATTTTAGAGTTCTTAAATTCAGAAGCTATATTCATATTTCTGTATTTCAAAAAGCTCATTTCTGATCTAAAAATACAAGAGAAGTGAAAAACTTCAAAAATCAAATTGATGCTAAAAGGAAAACGTGAATTTTCTACCTGAATTTAAGATCCCTAAAATAAATATATACTGGAAATAAAGCTTTTGAAATAACTTAAAAGTCAGAAAGATGGTTTTCAAAGTCAAATATTTCAGTTGAATATGTTCTGTGGTATTTAAGTTTCAGTATTACGTAGTAATTTCCCCTTTTTTACAGAACTTTCGTACGTCTGAATTTGTAAATTTGTACTTTTACACTTAAATTCCCTGAAATATTTCATTCGTCTCTGTGTTGTTGAACGTTCGGGGGGAAACTTGTGAGTTTCAGTTGTGAAACTGTCGTGATGAACATGTGAAGAGAAAGTCGAGCAGCTGAGTCAGCAGATGTAATAACTGAGGGCGTGTGTGGTTTTATTGGGTCACAAAAACAGAAGTCTGTACAGTCTGACTGAGGCTTTTTATTTCGCTGCCGTCAGCAGTTCATCAAAGTTTCTTTTAGAAGACGTTCAGAGAAAGAATCGAAACATAAAACACAACGTTTGAGCCACGTTAGCGGCGTCACTTTAAAGATTTAAAGAGCAAAAGTTCCTCCTGACGCTTCGAGTTTAGAGAAACAACTCAGTTCATAAAGATCCAATCAGTGAAATATTAAATATTAAAACACAGATGATGGTCTCCATCACTTACATTGAAGGAGATCTTTTAATATCAGTATGAACAGGAGGAAAACCTCTTTTCACCGACTGTAATAAATAAATAAATAAATGAATGAATGAAGCTGATTTCATGGTAAATATGAGCTTTATATACAGTGATCTCATCATAGTATGGACTGGATACGTCTCTGAGCAGCTTCGTGATTCGTCCTCCTGGTGGTCAGAGACTTTATGAATAAACTGTCGGTTTGATGAACGGCTGACAAAGAAAAATGTGTAAATAATTCTGTTGGTTCTTCTTTCAAACAGCTCTGACAAAACTGTTTACTCTGCTGTTACTCAATCCGCACACTTCTCTCATTCTCTCACATGTCGAGTGTGTTTGTATTTAACACACACACACACACACACCCACACACACACACATTCCTCTATATGAGTTCATCAGTGTTCAAACATGAATATTGTCCACTGAGTGTGAGTTTAAAACTGACAAAGTTTAGACGTAAATGATTAAAACTAATTTAAAAAGCTTTAACATGTGCTGATAAACCATTAAAACATTATTATAATCCGTTAAATAACCTTGAATCTGAAGTCAACCCCTGAATTTGCACTTAAATGCACAACATGTAATTTCAGCCGCTAGGCGTCTCAATCAAAACAATAACAACAGACGGAGTGTGATGACGGTGTGAAGTAGCAAGGGATCATGGGAGTTGTTGTCTTTGTTGTTAAATAACCAGCTTCAGTGGGATAGGATTACTCCAGTGTTCATCATTCAGGATGTTTTTACCCGCAGAGGTCTCCTCCTCTCCAGAACAAACGGACCCGGAGATTACAGGTAAAAACACTGAATAAAACTGTTTCACCTAAAAAATCAGTGTTTCTCCAACGATGTTTGGTGACCACCGGACTTCCTGGAGGGGCTGTTAGCCGAGCTGCTGCTAACGTTTGTCCAGTTTATTTCTCTGATAACTTAAGATCCAGACGTCCAATGACTAAAATCCTTCTTCCAGCTAAAAGATATAGTTAAAAACCACCTAAATTTATCATGAAAATGTGGCTTAAAACTGAATAAAAGTCCATTTATAACAGTTTGTGTGGAACAACCACAACACCGATGTATTATCTTGTATGTGTGTAAGTTACTCTTTGGTAGACGCCATTGTAGCGGACAAACACAGCGCCGCCGTATGCATCTGGTGCGTGTTTACTCTTTGGTAGAGGAGGTATGACGTCATCGACAGGCGACCAAATGAAACGGTCCGTTACTTTGATTAAATTACAGATTTCTCTGAGTTTGAACATTGTTGGAAACATTTGGGATAATGTAAGTACACAACTCAACAACATATATAACATAGGTCTAGTTGTTTTTAGACATTTTAATGTGGAATAATTACACATTATAGCTTTAAATTGAAAATAAAGGTCCTCTTAAGATACAAATGAAACACCCCAAATTAATTTTACTCCAAATCTGAGTAAACTGATTAAATAACTGAATAAAACTGAAAATATTTCAGAGCTTTAACAGACACTAAAATCCCTTCACCTCAATAACATCTTAAACTCATCGTTAATGGATTCATCAAATGTTTAAAATTAAACATTTGATGGGGACCCTTACTGACCAGAGAAAAAAACTACAGTAGAAACAGAGTTTAAAACTGACAAAGTTTAGTTCTTACATTTAAACTTAAAAACTTAAAAACTTTTAAAGTTGTCTTCTATGATACAACTGAAAACAGTTTATTGATCTAATCTCAGATATTCAACATGTTCAGACGCTGTTTTCATAGACTTGTTTTTTTACTGACTAGCTCTGTGTGAGAGCAGCTTTCTGGACGTCTACATGTATGAGATCAGACTGGATGTGAGTCTTATCGTTCCTGAAACAGGAAGCAGAGTCT